>NW_028145353.1:145756-276467 GCF_050948025.1 Trichoderma camerunense | reverse complement strand
AATTATTACTTAACCGGTGGTTTTTTAATATACCTTTCATATTTTCTTTTTTTCTCAAAGTTTTTTATTGGTGTCCACCCCAAATATTTAATATTTCCCCCCCCCCCCCCCCCCCTTTTTTTTTTTTTTTCTTCATTTGGCCTCTAATGAGTCACAATCTCAAACACTGTATACATAGTCTATTTTTGAAAGAATATGATAGACTCTACTCAAGATTCATCCGTTCCACTTGCGTTATAATCCTCACTTGCACTGTAGTCTTCATTTGAGCTGTGCTCCTCATTTGAGCTGTATCCTCCATATGAGCCGGTATAGAATGAGCATTCTTCATCTGAGCTGCAGTCTTCACTTGAGCTGGTATTGAAAGAGTAGTCTGGTACAGGAAAGATGATGCTTTTACGTTCATAGCTTTCGAACATCTCGGAATCAACAAGAGGTCTTTCTTGTGTTTGATTTTGGTCCTTTTCATTTTGTTTGTCCTTGTACGATTTCAAAATCGCGACAGTCTTGCTATTTCCCTCTTGGGATGCAATTTCAAGTGGATTTAGGCCATCTGAATCCACGTCATTGATATCCAACCTGCCAGATTCCAATAGCAATTCAACGACTTCACTTTCATCAGCATAGCTGGCCCACATCAATGCCGTCCTTTGTTTTGCGTGATCTCTCGCATAAAGATCAACCCCTTCTGTATTTAACAGATATTTCACAACGTCCTTTCTCCCCTTTACAGCGGCTAGAGTGAAGCAAGTGAGGCCGTGCAGATCACTCTCATTCACATCGAATTTCCCCATTTTTAACAGGGTTCTGAGGTCTTCCAAATGTCCGGCATGAGCAACCCACAGTAGTGCTGTTCTCCCATACTTATGATCTTTTGCATCGAAATCGATATTACTCACGTCAAGAAGCAACCGAAAAATATCAGAGCGGTAAGATGGCCGGAACCATATAACTCGAGAGGAGAAGTATTCCGCCGCTAACATAAGTGGCGTCAGACCGAAATGATCTTTAGCATTGATATCAAATCTTCCTGTATCAAGACATAGTTTGACAATGTTCATATGCCTGCGGTAGATAGCGATAGATAATAGGTTTCTACCATGCTTATCTTCCAAGTCAAGGTCGATACCTGGAGTATCAAACAGGAGCCTTACTATCTTCTTGTGGCCACGCCTCACAGCCATATGTAGGGGTGTGAGGCCCCGCTGATCTTTTATGTTAACACCGGCGATTCCAGTGTCAAGGAGAAGCTTAACAAGACTTTCTGGATCCTCGAAACGATCAACCGCCAACAATAGTGCTGTTCTGCCCTCTTTGTCACGTCCATCAACAGTAACAGTTGCGGTTTTGAGAAGGAGTCCTACAATTTCCTCATTCCCTTGTGAAGCAGCAATCATCAACGGTGTGTCTCCATTGCTATCTCTGGAATTCAAATCAAATCTTCCACTATTGATTAGTAGTCGACAAATATTCACACGCCCGAGCCAGACAGCCATGGATAATGCGGTCCTTGCATACGAATCCTTGGCTTCCATATCAGCATCGGTTTCCATTTTGTCAAGTAATAATTGAACAAGGCTTTCATGGCCAAGATGCACAGCCAGGATTAATGGTGATTTCCCCTCGTTCAGGCTGTTTGGGCCATATTTTCCAGACTTGTTGTTTGTTTTCCGATGCCAGTCCCTCTTCGGCCGGGAGAAAGTGTCCGGTTTCGAAAAGTCCAGTTCCGCGTATGCTTTTAGTTTCTTCAATACTTTCGGTTTCCTAAATGCTTTCGATTCCATCTCGCGATACGGTTGTTTCCAGATAACGGTGTCTAAGTACTTATGACCGGCACCATTATCCCAAAAGAAAGGACCCTGGCTGTTTGTAGTTTGGACATTGATATTGACATGTCCCTCTTTGAGAAGCATATTCATGATAATTTCCTGCTGCATAACAATAGCGCCTAGTAGAGCTGAAGAGTGTGCCTCACAAATCATTTCTTCATCGGAACTTTGTGCGTCTAGCAGCAGTCGGACAACATCGGCATGCCCACCTACAACAGCGTACCACAAGGCAGTCTTTTGTCTCCCGCACTTGGACACAATATTTGTCTTCCCAGTGTCTAGTAACATCTTGACAGCCGCAGTATGGCCCCTCCGAGCAAGGCATATAAGTGGTGTATACCCTGACGGCCGTGCCATTACGTTAACATCAACATCTCCATGACTGAGCAATGTTTCCATAACCGTGAGATGACCGGACTTTGCAGCCAAGAAGAATGGTGTGCGGTTGCAATGGTCATATATATCTATGCTGTCATACTCTTTGAGCAGCATCTTCACAATTTCAGTCCATCCCGACTCTGCAGCGACGTGAAGACCAGTAATGCCGGACGGATTCACCGGTTTCGTTAGGCGGTCCTCCACTGGTTTGACATCTAGGAATTGAAATGCTTGAATAAAGGCGTGGAAATTCGTAGTTTTTGCCAGGAAAGCTGCGTGGCTTGGGCTGAAATTGGATACATTGACGTGATGATTCCAATTTCTAACAGTGTATCGGTAAAATTTAAATGAATCTATCCTTCTCTTCAGATCCTCAAGATTGTGGCACCATCCGCTTTTGAAAGCAGAACAAGAGAGGTAAGAAGTGCAAACCTCTGCAACATAGTTTTCTGCATTAGGGAGCCATATCCTTTTTGTTCTTTCAAAGAATTCTTGCGTTGTGTAATGGACCAGTCGGATGATGTCACTCTCGTGGTCAATAGCGACCAATCCGACAGTCGTTGACACAATTTTCTCAACCAGTGGAACATTGTCTTCGTCAAAATCAGCTTCTCCGACTTCCACGCCGAGGGCATGCTGGAGCTCAGCTACAGAAAGCGGCCTCCTTGCATGTGTAATCCAAGATAGAACAGATATAGCCAGCTTGCTTCGACGCGGAGTTTGCTGGTTGATACGGTCCATGGCGGCGTTATATGCATCGTCATAAGCGTCAGAACCAGTACGAAACCCCTCTAAGGTCTTTGCAACATCCTTTTTCGATATGCAGTCTGTTAACCGATCAAGATGGAGTTGCGCTAATAAGAACCTAATAAGGAGTTAATGATTGAAAGCCATGTATCAACATAGTGATACGTACATTCCATTAGCTGCACGGCAAATAACAACTTTGATCTCTTCCTGTAAGTCGTTGCTTTCATCGGTGTCGGGGGAGGGTAGTAGCTTGGGTAGGCGACTATCTATATACCTTCTGATATCGAATTCGGTAGCTCTAATCTCTAGGCGGAGAGTAGATTCGAAGATATCAGATATTTCAGGAATATTTCTTGATGTTGTAAAGAGCTTTAGATCAAAGTTCCTGGCACAAGCAATAAGTTCCGAAACAAGAATTTCCCTACAGTCATCTGTGGTCGCACACTCATCAAGTGCATCAATGACAATGAAGACTTTCGAGAACAGTTTCACAACCTCTTGAAATGCCTCGAGAATATCCTCCCATGATGGACGTGTATTTCTTTTAACGTGCGTCTTATGAAGACGTCTCACGCTATCGGGGAGAGTAGGCTGCTGCCTGGCTATCTGCCTCAGCAGAGATAAAAAGACGGCATGAGGAGTCTGCTCGCTGTTTCTGTTGAAATTGAAGTAAATATAGGATATAGCGATGTTCGAGGTATTGCCGAGATGCTTGTGCAAATAATCGATCACGGTAGCAGCCATGACTGTTTTTCCTGCTCCAGGAATACCTGGGCAGAAGAGCACCTGCTTGTCATTTGATTCAATGAATTCCTTAAATTCGACTGATTCGAGAAGCCACAGCCCAGTGCCTGGCTGCCACCGTTTTAGAACATCGGAATGTACAGTCCCGTACTCAACCGGGCTCAGCCACTTAAGGATGTCTTCGTCTTCTTTTTTATGCGTGTGAGCCGTAGCTTGTTCCAGGTATTCTATTGCACGTCCGGTTTCAATTTTAATGTCGGTTAAAACTAGTACCAATAGTTAGAAGACAGGAGGGAGCAGTTTATTCAGATTCGAAACATAAAATGCTCAACTAATTGCAGCTTCTTCATGAAGAATTCAAATTGATGATTGACATTTTGATGTTCATGATTAAACAGAAAGAAAGGCTTTGGCAAATAGATTTATGGCTTACTGGCTGTAATAGGGTCCATTTGCTTCACGTCCACGGCAGGGACCACTAGCAAAAGCTCTTTCGCAAAGGCTGCAGCAACGGCAGCAGCATAATTCTGCCAATTCTTGCTCTTATGTGAGTCCGCATAATCACATATGCCTCTTACCACAAGGCACGGGAAGTCATTCATTAGCCCCGCGGCCTCCATCTCAACACAGAGGATCTTATTGTCGAACGCCTTATCGAGCTCATTCCTGAACTGAGAATCCTTGATGACCATGTTACCAGATGCAATAAGTCCGTAATGAACACGCGGTTCCCTCCTTGGCTTCCTCTTCCGTGCTTTTGTTTTGTCGCAAAACTTGCAATGTTCGGCCTCCTCTTCTTCCTCCTCCTCTTCTGTTTCAGTATCGAAAGCTTGAGTTTCCTCGGGCGAAGATTTGTCAAGCAGACTTTCTGTAGATGGACCCTCTATATGTGGACAGTCGTCTGCAAATAAGATATCGCGGAGAGATCCCGACTGAGTGTATCTTTTGTCCAACTCTGGCCATTTGGCTTCCATGGTAGCAAGAAGAGTCGGTATTTGAGATCCCGTCATAGCTCTCTTTGTTCCCAGCTTTGATAAAGATGTGAGTAGTGAAGTTGGAGGGTTGTTGAGAGATCCAGTGCGTTTGATTCTGCTCCCTTGCTCAACCTTGCCAATATCCCACTGTATCACTCCAGGAAAGCCGTCGCCGGGCTTGCTGATGACGACATCTCCTAACCGGATGTTATTGTTTGGATTGCCACCGCCGATTCCAACCATTAGACCAAATCTGACAGATGGAAAGGTAGATGCCATCCATGTCGCGGCGGTTGCGGCGGCGTTAGTACCGTATTTTCCCTCTGGTAAGCATGCAATCACTATATTGTGTTCCTCAATAGATCCAAGAGTATATGCATTTGGATCCTTGGGTGGATTCGGCAGATCGTCATGTAATTCATCCAACATGCCAGTGGCCGCTGTTTGTTCCTTGGACAGGGCGCAAATCCATCCAATTGTGTAGTCGCGGTGCGAACGCTCCTTAGATGATGTGGCCATGTTGAGACTGTTAAAAATGGTGAATAGGTCAAAGCTGTAGAAACTTCATATGATTGATAACTTGAAGTCTGATATCTACGATCGTTAGAAGAAAAGAACGGATCTTTCCAGTCCTAGTCCACTCTTCTTCTGTTCTTCCCTTCTTTCTCTCTTTCTTCTTTCGCCCAAGAGGCGGGAAAAAAACTCAAAGGCTCGACAGCAAGTATAAAGACAGAGAAAGACTACGCAATTCAAGAGCAGTATCGTCTGATTTAGTATGCGTAAAATTGATCTCAAAATTCATCGCAAATTTAGCAGCAAACTCCAACTAGGGAGGTTGGATCAAGATATACTCTCAACAATTTAATTGACGGCAATGACGGCAAGGTCTCTAAACGATTCTTTGTCCGGAGACTCAACGTATTTAGGCAGCAGCTCCAAAAACTATTGCTTACAATTGTGTAGGAGGAGTGGAGTAATCAATTGCTGTTCCTCGAATAGAGATCCTGACACTTCCCCAGACCAGTGTTCAAAATCACCTTGATTACCCGTACTACGCTTAGCGTTTCTGGTAATGGAAGCTTGATATTCATCTTTAGATCGGCAATTCGGCAATAACAAAAAGTCCCACGTATGTATACGTGTACATAGCACCCACTTGAACCGACTTGTAACTAGGCCCTAGAGTAAGACTGATAGAATGTGTCTCGCTTAACAACTAGGGCTACGACTCGGCGAAGACTTGTATATTATGACAGAGGGAGCGTGATTGGCATTTAAATGGTCAGTTGGTTGAGAAACTGCATTAAACGTAATAATGAAGATGATTGCCGTCAATATGTCTCTACTGGGGCGCACCTGATCCCTGAAAACTCGAGCCTAGCGACACATCATGACAATCTTCAAGACACGTAAACGTAAGATTCAAAACTTACTGAAGAGCCACATTCTACCTTCAAGTTCTCTGTCTCAGTTGGTATAGATTCGGCCAATCTACTGGTTTCGCTTTTTGAAGCCTCAGAGAGCAATAGAGCAGTCTTCTCATACGCTGTCCTATTCCACCATCTTAATTGGTGCTCCTCTGTCCGACCCGCTGCTGTCAAATCCATTGGAGTATTCCCTTGTCGGTTAACCGAGTTGGCATCAGCGCCATACTGGAGAAGAATCTTCGTCGCTGGCCAATTTCCCTGCATCGCCGCGATATGTAAAGCTGTGTTTCCATCAACGCTAGAGATGGCTTTGACATCTGCGCCTCCTTCAAGTAGGAGTTTCACCATGGCACTAGCGCTTGAGATGTTGCTTAAGTGAAGCCATACATTAAGCCATGCATCGCGTCCACTCGCATCGTCAGGGTGTAGTAGTTGAGCTACAAGATGGAGAGCTGTCTCTCCTCGGTGCGTTAGAGCGTTTACATCGACATTCTCGTATCCGATCAGCTGCCACACTGTCGTAAAGTGACCTTGAGTAGCAGCGTAGTGCAAGGCCGTCCATCCTCCCTCATCTCTTTCATTGATTCCGACCCCCCTCATTCGATTGATAAACAGAAAATCTTCTAGACTTCCACAAAGAGTCGCATAATCCAAGGCATTTCGTTTGATGCGGCTACTTATACTCTGATCCGCCCCTGCTTGAGCCAGCACTCTGTAGATTCTGTTAAGACCCAATATGACTGCAAGCTGGAGGGGGGTGATCATCTCTGATAAGTGTCTGTACTTGATGCTGTGATATCCCATCAATATGATAGTTGATCCGTCAATATGAGTTTCTTCTGGAGTTGCTCGATATTCCGCACAATTCGCTTTTGCATTCAAGTCGGGAACCACCCTGGCAAGCCATGTCACCATATCTAGATATCCTCCTCCAGTGGCGAGATGTAAAAGGGTCTCTTTGGTGTCTTCGTCTGTCCATCCAAGATCGCCTCTGTTTGCAACTAATACCTTTGTCACTGCAGTATGACTAGAGCCAACTGCAATAGAGAGCGCTGTTTCACCGTTAGAGCTTCGTGAATTGACATCCACGCCTTTTTTAAGCAAATGACTGGCAGACTCAACGCACCCTCCCGATGCTGCACCAAAGAGCATAGTTTCTGGTTGTCTGTTGTCCCTTTTCCTCTGTCCACTTAAGAAATCGTTATCGTTGGCAATGTTAATTAAAAACTCAGCGTTTCTCTGAAGAATAGGTATCTTCAAGAAAGCATTAGCTCCTCTGGCTAACAATAGAACGCCAATCTTATCCCATCCGGCATATAGTGCCCGGGAAAGCGGACTTCTCCCCCGATTATCCAACTTGTCAATGAGAGCGCCCTTGTTTAGTAATAAGCATACCACGTTCTGATGCCCAAATCTGGCCGCTAGATGCAAGGCTGACCCTCCATTAGCCTCGTCTATGGCATCTACCTCGGCTCCTCGTTCGATCAAAACTCGGCATACTTCAACATGCCCCCTCGCCGCGGCTCCCTGAAGAACTGTTAAAGTTAGAGAAGGAAGTTTGAAGTCATAACGGCTCCAGACCTCCGGATTTTGAGGTAGCAACAGCTGCGTAGCATCTAAGCCGTAGTCCCCAATTCTGCATCTGACGTTGACATCAGCGTGCTTACTTATAAGGGCCTGCACGCCTTCAACATGGCCAGCCTTTGCAAAATGAAAGAGCCAGAAATCGCGTAACAAGGGCAAATTGTTTATAGTGCGACAAGATTGAACAAAAGCTGCGCATAATGAAAGTCTGTGCTCACCCCTCAGGTCCTGCACCTCATCAAAAGCGAAGTTGAAAAACCCATACCGCCTTTGGTAAATGTGGTGAAGTCCATGGGGAATGAGTGTATTCCGATGATCTCTCAATAAGAATGATGCGCCTTGGCGAAAGTCTCGCATGCTTAGGTATTGCCAACAAGTACCTATCACGTCTATGCCGGCTGCTTCAGCGTTAACCCTATACTTCGGAGGGCAATCTGCCTCAACAAGAAAGTCCTTTGCGGTGCGGTGAATAAGATTAAGTGTATCATTGACTGGATCATAGTAAAGTAAGTGACCGCATGCCTTGAAGCCATCTTTAAATTGCTCGAGATATTCGGCCGGAGGAACTGTGTCCATTTGCCAACCTTCATGAGCGAGAACCTGTGCTGTAGCCATCTCGGTGACGTTCATCGGCCGTTTCGACATAACCGTCCACCGAAGAATGAATGCCGCATCTTCTACATTCTCGTCATCGATGGCATCGAGAAATCTTTTGTATATCCCAGGCAGGTTGGAAGGAAGATCCTTCAATTTTCTCGCGGCGGCTTTTGAAGTCTTAGTCGCGAACATGTCTTTGAAAACAAGACTGGCCCAGAGGAATGTTCCTCCCGCGTGATTTTTTACCTTATATCCTATCTCATCAATCAAGCTTTCTGGAAATGTCTTCCTCTTTTCCTTTAATTCTGCAAGTCTGCTGTTTATAAAAGCTGCTAGGTCGGTGTTAATTTGCCCAGAATCGACACGAAGATGTCGACCCACTATTCCGGCTGTTCTTCAATGTCATCGTCGGATCGTGCCGTGATCAAAACTTTGATGTTCCCTGATGCTGGGATTCCAGCAATTAAACCGGACAAAGTTGTGCGGGAAGCTTCATCGCACTCGTCTAGGGCGTCGATGATGATATAAATATTCTTGCCATCACACTTCTGTATTAGTTTGAGAAAAACTTCCCATAGTCCATCTAAGTTGTTGACAAGTGATGATCTTTCGTGACGGTGCTGGTATGCCGTTTTAATCCATTGAAAAAGATGCGGCTGTTTCTTTAACAACTGATGTAAGATGCATCGAATGATACCCACAGCACTATTCCTCGGCCCATCGCCCTTATAATCGCAGAAGTGATGGATCAATATAATTGATGGCTGCGAGGCTACTTGCTTCTCCAAATTCTCAATCAAGAAGCATGCGATGGCTGTCTTCCCTATGCCGGGAGCACCAATGAGCCAGAGAATCTGAAGCGCGTTTTCGCCCCGCCAACGATCATACTCGTTTCTAGACAATATCCATTCACACGTCCCAGCAACTCTTTTCCCGTTGAGTCTGATAGTCTTTGCTAGATCGGCGGGGGCGTCGATTAAAAACAATGAGGCAAGGAATTCCTCGAGATCGTTCGCTTCATTGACGCGTCGGATTAGCCACGCTCGCGGCAACGCAGATATAAATCATACCTTCAGTCTGATTAATATAAGTATTACCTAGCTGTACGTTGGCTGCGTGAATATCGATGCCTTTGTATACGTTACCCGCCATAGTAAGTCCTATAGATATGAGGCTAGGAGGAGCACGTTGAACAATATAACGGAGTAGGCAGTGCGGGAGAGGATCAGAAGGCAAAAGGAACAACCTCAGGATTTTGGGACGAAGGATTTGGGAGACAGGGGCTTGCCAATCAAGATTGTTCCTTTCTCAGCTGCAGCTACTCGGTCAGATGACTGTAGGCAGGATGCCAACCTTGAAAGATGAAGGCTTCAGCCGCAATCTGCCTTGTACGGCCAACACTTGGCCCCCACCGTTACCGCTTCCAAAGCACAAGCGGTCATCGATATCAACAATGTCGGAACTCTTTGGAATAGTTTCTGGAACCATCCAGATACCGACTGCCTTCTCGGCATGTGTTGAAGTCTTCGACTATGTCCAGCTGAGCCGTCGTTTTGGCAAGGACTTTCAGACGAATCAACTCAGACTCACGCTACTGAAGCTCAGACTCTCACGCTGGGGTGCTGCTCTCGATATTTACAACGACCCTCAGCTTGAGAATTCTTTAGCAACGAAGGACGACCTTGAGACCGCGAAAGACACCTTGCTCCAGATCCTCTTGCTCTTCGAGGACAGTAAGACGATCTCGGACAAATACAGGTTGAAAGCGGGGAAGAACGAAACAGTCGAGGGCCAGCATCCAAACACAGACTTAATGGAAGATACGGCAATTACTTCGGTGAATAATAAGATGAACGCTCTGGCAACCAAGCGTAGGAAAGGTACAAGCGTCTTGAAACTGGCTACTTGGTCAATGCATCACAACAAGGCAGTCTCGAGGCTTGTGGAAGACATATCTGGGCTCATTGAATCGCTTGAGCAGCTCTTCCCACCTCAGTCTACCATACAATCTCATCTTGTAGAGCGCGAAGTCTCGGAAGCACAAGATGAACGAGAAAAGGCAGCTCTAGCGACCTCAGCTCAAGGTATAGATCAAGTACTCTTTGCTGCTGCGGGCCAAAGCGTTGTGCACCAATACAGGAACATCTCGATAGAGGCGAGTGAAGTCGGAACTATCTTGAATGGAAACACATTCAGTTATGACTATAGTGGAGCTACACATACTGGCCGAGCTCATATGTACGATGGCATTTCCATCAAGGGCACGAAGTTGAGGGTTCACAATGGTGACCAACATGGCAGCAACGATTTCTTTAACCTTAATTAATTAAACAAGTCTTTGTTTGGCATTTCAAGGCTACATAATTTGTGATTCAGACATGCGTATAGGTAGCAATGATCTGAATCAAATAGTAGACAGTTCCTATTTATAAAGATCCGACGCGAAATACGACCGTATCTCATCTTTGGTATACTACGTGTACAGATGATAAGTTGGAGGCTTGATCCCAATGCTACGGTTTGTAACGTTGTAGCATGCTTGATTGGTATTTATTTCCATCTTGTCAAGAGAATACTGCTTGCGCAGAAAATACTCCTTGTCAAACAAATATGCCTTGTCAAAACGAGCACAATGCATTTCCTCATTGCATATATACGACCCTCCTCATAATCCTGTATCAAACATCATCTCTCAACCTCTCTACGAGCTTCACCTCCAAAACTCCAATCCATCCGCTCAATCACCGGCGAAAACACCCACTCTTGCACCCCCTCCAACACCAAAATCGCCCTATTCCACCGCCACCCCAACAGTGGTATAATCGCACCAACAACAATATCCAACACAAAGTGATTCGCCGTCGCAACAACCGTCACAAACATCGCCACCGGCCACAGCGGCGCCAAAACACGCATCAACATATGTGGACTAAACCTCGCCAAACACACTGCGAACAGGACTGATGTTCCGAAATGTAGACTCGGCATCGCGGCAATCGTCAGTCGGAACCGGTTGTGAGTCCATACGGAGCCAGTTTTGCCTTCGTGGAGAATATCTATGAAGCCATATTCCGGGGGAAGCATTCGCGGAGGATAACATCTCCAGAGAGAAATAATAATAAAGGCGATGAAATTGTCCATTGCGATTGTTCGGCGTATACGTCTGAATAATGGAGGCGGTAGGAAAGTGTAAATATACACAATGAAGACGACGCCAATGATGATGTGCGAATGATAAATGTGTCTCAAAAGAGGCATAATGTAAGCATGCTTCGTAAGAATGTACTCTTGAAAGGCCTGCTCAAAGTCGATATGAAGAAACTGCTCAATCGCAAGCAACTGCAAAGCATGCTGTTTCGCAACGAGATAAATCTGCGGATAAGGCGCAATAGCCCGCGCCGTAAAAGCGCGACTAAGCTGATACACCCTAAACACACCAAATAAGTCAGCATCACCCGTCCAAACCTCAATATTCCACACCAGGGCTACAAATAGAAGACGAGAAACGAACCAATATGTAAGTAACCAGTACCATATCTCGCTCAAAAACGGAAACGTCCCATAAATCCACGACAACACCCTGAAGACGAGCGAGTTCGAGCTGCCCTTATTGCTGCTGCTCCCTCCTTTTCGATGTGAAGCTGATGACGCATCGTCAGTCTTCTTCTCGGCGGAAATGTAGTCAGGTATGGATTCTAGATCACGTTGGTATCGTTGAGGCTTGAGTCGGCGGCGGTTTATGAGCGTTCCGGCTGTGAAAGCGAGTGCGATTGCTGTTTATTTCTCCTCGTCAGAAAACAAGTTTCTTGGTCGTTCAGTCAATGGGGAGGATTTACACGCTGGTTCAATAACATTCTTAAATAGTCCCATATTGACATAGTAAAGCAATACCAACTATGCTTCACCAATGATCTTTTCCCTTTTAGTAGCCACTTCAAATTCAATTCAAAAGGGGAGAAGAGGGAGAAAGAAAGGGAGAAAAGAAAACGTCATCCCGCGAATCTGAGATATCATGCAAGTATATATACGAAACCACATCAAAAACATCAGGACATTTTACGAAAAAAGTAAGATATATGACGACACCACACCTCATCACCTCCCCAACTCTAAATCATCTCAGCCCTTCTTTACCTTTTACCCCTTGCCATATCTCGGCACCCACGGAAGCTTCTACCTAGTATCTCCTAACCGACCGGAGAAATTAAGCTCCAAGATCACACATCCTCGACAACACCTCAGCAAGATTCCCGAGAACGAAACTGTATTTTGATCACTCCATAAAGAGAATCGAATCTCATCTAGTCAGCATTCAGCATTCAAGATACTAGAAACAAAGTCGCCAATGACGTACGATACCATCGCCACATAAGAACTCGCGTCTAGAAAAGAGTCCGACAAGTCCTTCCGGCAGTCCGAAATAGTCCAGAAACAAATGTAACTGTGGCTTCCACATGACACGCCCTTGACAAGAGCAACAGAATGTGCGTGACGTGAGGAATTACGTATGCGGCACAACACTTTTGACTTTTGTAGGTGCGGATAGATAAGACAACGGTGTGCAGCCATTTTATGAAACTATAAATGATTACATGATATATAGGTAGACAGACATCAGGCACGCGACACTTTATGTCCCTCTCTATAGACTTTAATAAACACGAGGAAATCACCGGAAACTCAATCAGATGAGAAAATAAAAGTATTACATCGTGACTAATTTTTCTACATGAAAAACATATAAACCGACATCAAATAAAAAAGGGCAAACGAAAAAAGTAAACCCCGAAAATAAAGAAACCTCCACTCCCATTCAACTCTGCCCTCCTCCCATCGCATCCAAACATGTCGGCGCGCGTGCAGATTTGCAAACTAACTTTTTGGTATCATTGTCCCCTTCCTCTCCCTTGAACAAATTTCGTCAATGCGAAAAAGCTTTCCTAAGACTGCTCGACATTGGCATTCCCGCGCCTCTCCTCGCAAAAGAGACTTGGGGAGCATGTATCCAGCAGCAAGGACAAAAGGCAGCAAAAATAGAGAATAGATGAACCGTTGATAGCTGAGGGAAAAACAAAACAAAACCGAATATGTCCATCACGCCTAGACTTGATAGTCCGCAAATGTGCAAGTTGTGCAGCGCAAAAAATGCATATGCTCTCTCATCCCTCCCAATATACACCGAATCGTCAAGTGCGCAAAATTTTGTCTTTGCAGTCATGTCTAAAAGGATCAGAGACTATAGCAGGCTATGAAAACATTGCATCAAGAGCCGCAGTATTGCCTCTGTTAATCTCAAAAACGATGAGCTTGGAAATGGTAAAAAAAAATCAACCGTGCCTCCGAAAAGCAATAGCTTGGGAATCATGCTCAAAAAAAAGACGGATAAAGTAAATTGACATGATAAGAAAAGCCCATCATTGATGTCGTCTAGTAAAAGGTAGACAGGATGTGTTCGGATGCTCGCACAATCCAGTCCAGCTTGCCTCTCTCAAGGTTGGCCAGGAAGGGATCGGTGGGGAAGCCGTCCTGGATACCAGCAATCAAGGGCTGCACGCGGTTAATGAGCAACTGCATCGTCTGTGACGTGCTCTTCATGACTTCGCGAGAAGTGTCATCATCCCAGTTCTGTAAAAGCGATAAATGTTAGCATATCTGGCGCTGTTTTTAAACAGTCAGTGGAAGGGGAAAACTCACGTAGTTGGGCAAGCTGGCGCTAAACGCCCTCACAGCCATCTCAATCCACTCAACCTCTTCCTTCAATCGCGGGTTCGGCTTCAAGTCCTTGGAAATGGTCGCAATCACGACGAGCAGCATCAACGGCTGGAGGCCGTCAAACTTGCCAGGAGGATATCGGCTCAAGCAGCGACGGAAGATTTCAGTCTCGCGACCGCTCTGGATCCATTGGATCATGGCGTCCTGCAGACGGTTCTCAGAGATGGCCTGTTCAATCACCCGGATACGTTGCAAGAGGTCATTGTCGGCCTCGGCCTCGGTCTTGCTCATCTGGCTAGCATAGGCGCCGGCAAGCGCAGTCACGTTGTTGACAGGTCCAACGTGCTCCGAAGGGGGAGCAGAGCCGTGCGGGCTTGCCACGTGCTGGGATCCGCGCATATACTGAGGGCTGCCGTATTGCTGTTGGCCATGGCTAGGGCCCTGGCTGGGCGGCTGGCTGGGCGGGAAGCTCGGGCGGTGGCTGGCCACAGTGTTAGCGTAACCATGAGATCCGACGCTGTGTGCGACGCTGGCGGGGTGCGGGATGTTGACGCCACCAGCAACACCGACGGGAAGCTCAACGGGTTGCTGCTTGAACTTGATGAACTCGGCTTGAAGCGAGGACTGCGAGGCTGCCATTGTGGATACCATGTCCGTCAGTCGGGTAACGTAGGACAGGAGCTGATCGATCTTGTTGTTGTCGGCAGCGTGCTGCGCCTTCATCTGCTCAAACTGGTCGTGGTACTGCTTGTGGATATCGGTGGCCACGCGCTGAGCCGCCTGGGTCGCAATGTTGTTGAAAGTGGGCGCCAGACGCTGAGTCAAGGTGGAGAGAACCTCTTGCTGAACATTCGTGGAAACCACATTGCTGACTCTATCAGAAATGGCATTGATGAAGTCGTTGGATCGTAGCGAGCGGCTAACGGCATGGGGTAGGGCAGACTGAATCTCCTTCTGGACAGACGACGCCACGTTGGCCTGCAGCTTGTTCTGGACCATGTCAGAAACGGCCTGGCTGGTCTTGTCGCTAAAAGTGGGAATGACCACGTCGGTAAACTGCTGGTGGATCAAAGTCTCGAGCACCTTCTGGGTGTTCTCGTTCAATATATCCGAAACCATGTCGAGAAGTTTCCGCTGGTGCTGGTTAAAGTTGTCGTCCCTAGCGCGAGCGGTGTCGTTCATTTTGCTGTGCAGATTGTTCAGCGAAGACTTGAAGGTGTCAGACATGACAGCCCCGAGTCTAGTCTCCAGACTGCTAATCGTAGAATCGAATGCTTCAGACGAGAGGCCACCAACGCCAGCAAGGCTGCCGGAGGCGCCCTTGTTGGCGGCACCCTCGCCCTTATGCGATGGCGCCGATCCATTGGCGTTGACTTCGGCATCCTTGCCCTTCTTCTTACGTTGTTTGCGCTCGGGCTTCTCGGGGTGGTTTTCCTTCGATGACTGTCCGGGCGTCTCAACCTCCTTGGCGTCGCCCTTGAGCTTGGCTGGGGTAACAACAGCAGGTTGCTCAATGATGCCCCGAGGAGTAGCTGCTTCCGAGGAGGAAGCGGCGGCGACTTGAGACTGTGGTGGAGCAAGGTCCCTCGCGACAGTGCGGGTAGCAATGCGAACAGGAGTAGGAACGGCAGCATGCTCTGAAGTACCATTGGTGACGTCCGCCTGCACGGGTGTCTTTAACTTGGACACTGAGACAACGCCTACATCAACAGCATCGACAGGGTCGAGCACCTTGTTGTCCTTGGACCATCCGAGCTCAGCCTGCTTCACCATAAGGCAAGCAACGCCCTTGGAGTGCATGGCATACAGCTCAAACAGCGTGGGCTCATCAGTGTCCTGGACCATGGCGGGATTGGCAAGTATATCCAAGCTGCGGAGGATACCGCGGTTATCAAAAGAGTACTCGCGGACACCGCTGATGACAGCGGTACTATCAGGCTGGGGGATCGAAGGGTCCTGGGAAACGAGCTTCTGGATGTACTCGGCTTGGGACACGCTCTTAAGGTTGTACTTGGGGGCCGAGAGGTGGGCGAAGTAGACCGAGTTCCGGGTGGGGTGGCCGATGATGATCATACCACTGGACGGGTGATACATGACACTGCAGACGGCGTCGGACTCCTTGCTGTGGGGGAGGTTGAACTCCTGGACGGGCTTGCCCAGGGCGAGATCCCAGAGCTGCAGGGTGTGGTTCTGCTTCATGCCGACAATCATGTACCGCAGCGCACACCGTTTCTGGTAAGGGCGCTGCTTGTCGAGAAGCAGGACGGATGTTGGCCAGGCCTTTTCGCCTTCGGGGGTGCTGGCCAGGGTCATGAGAGGCTCGTTGACCTCGAGGTGCGAGTGGGCGGGCGCGGGGTTGCGAGGATCCGAGCCCTCCTTGACGGCGGTAAGATCGCGAACATCCCAAAACTTGACGCGGCCAGATTTATCCAGAGAGACAATGACACTGTCGTCCTGGCTAAAGGTAAAGTCCTTACCAGCCTTGCCAGTGTTGATCTTGAGGGAGCATTGGCTGAGCAATGCCTCGGTGTCGGCAACGCGATCGTGTCCAGGCTTGAACAGGTTGTTTTGCAGGATAAAGGATGGCCAGATGAAGTGGATGGACTTGCCACGGCCGACGGCGAAAAATTCGGGGTGGTTGGTGGAAGCACGGGCGCGAGTCTTGAGGGCACCTCCGGGGGCGTCACCTTCCTGTGAGTTGATCGGGGGCAGGGCGAAGCCGTACTGCTCCAGATGGGGATCCTCGAGGTGATCCTTCTCGCCGTCCTTGATCTGGACCCAGTAGACGGTGCCGCTGATGCCGGTACCGATGATAGCTTCCCGGGAAACACCATCGTAGTCGTGTGGGGTGACGGACATTGCGACGTTGAAGATGCGGTCCTTGGTGTCTCTAAACACCTTTGCGTCCTTTCCATCGTCCTGACGAATGACACGCAGGCCACCCTGCTTGGACATGCCGTGCGTCATGTACGTCTGGGAAGCGGTGTACAGGTTACGGTCGATCTGGTCAAAGTCCTTCTTGAGATGAGCAACATCCATGATCGACTCCTCTCGGAACTGTGGTCGAGGCTCAGTCGTATCTTCCTGAAGCGTGATGGAGATCCACGGCTTCATTGGGAAGTTGTAGACCTTGACAGAAGGCGCCTCCTTTTCCTCAATGACTACAATCTCGTCCTGGTCGGCGCTCTCCCAGCTGTCGGCAATGACGTGGTTATCAATGTCCCTGGGCTCCGGAGCATCCTTTGAAAGACGCTCTTCAGAGGAGCCATAGCCACGATGCTCATAGCCAGACTTGATGTCCTCGATGGTGTGCTTCTCAATGGAGCGAGTAGCGTCAGAGTAGTTGGACGGCTGCACCCAATCACTCTCGTCGTGAGGCTTGATGGTAGCGCTCTCGGCATAATTGGACACGGTCTCACGCTCAGCTCGATCCAGAGCATCCTGGGCATCGCGGTCGGCTCGGCTAGCGAGGTCATGAACAGCCTCGGAGACAGTCTCTCTGTTCTTGTCAATATTGACGAAGCTACCAAAGTCTGAAGTTGGGGGTGTCTGCTTGAGGGACTGCTGGGTGGAGTGATGCGAATGCTGAGAGTGATGCGAGTGGTGCGAGTGATGAGAATGGAGCGACGAAGCACGGTCAAGGCCGTGTCTGAACTGCTGAGGAGGGCTCTGAAGAGGACTTCGCTCGCTGCCACCAAAGGGATTGGAGCCCGCTGGTGAGCTCTGGTCCTTTTTCAAGATGTGGAAAGGAGGCGGGGCAGAGCCGTGGACACTGCTGGCGCTGTGAGGCGACATCTGGTTGAGCGTGCCAGCCAGCGCCTGGTAAATCACCGACACATCTGCGGGTTCCTTCTGGATAGGCGAGAAGATGGGATTGGGGCCACCATGGCCATGGCCGGCCAACGCGTCAGCCTGGTGCTGAAAGCCACCCTGCGTGTGATATGAGCTCAAAGGCTGCTGCTGGTGCTGTTGGCCCTGCGGCTGTTGCTGCGAATGATGTCCGTAGTAACGGCTGCTGGTCTCTGACAGATGCTCCTGCGATTGCGGAGTGTCGACAGAGCGTGCGGCCTCAACCAAGAGCGGCTGGTCGGTCTGAGAAGGCTTGGGCCTGAGAAGGTTGAGCAGATATGAGGTGCTGTCTGCAGGCGGCGTTTCGCGTGCAAACGGATTGACGGGCTGGGCCTGCGTCTGCGGCGGCGTGGGAGCTGGTTTGGGCTCTTCAAAGTCGTGGCCGCCTCTCATAAGGGCGGCGAGCAGGCCAGTTGGGTCGGCTGCCGTGGGGGCAGGCTGGTGAATGCGGGTCGAGAACTGGTTCGGCGACTGCATCTGGTGATGTTTATGGATACGGTAGTCTGCGTCGTCGTCTTCGTCGTCGTCGTCTTCTGCCTCGAGGTCTTGCCGCTCAGGCTTCTGCTGCTGCTGCTGGGCCGAAGGCTGAGGTTGATGGTGGGATTGGGAGGACGACTCGGCCTGCTGGGACGAGGAAGAAGGCAGCGGAGCCTGGGGCTGGGCCTGAGCCTGAGGGTGAGCTTGGGCTTGGGCTTGACCCTGGCTCTGGCCATGGCTCTGGGTCGACGGCTGCAGCGGCTCCCTCGACGAGCCGGGGCCACTAAACTTGAGCAAGTTGAGCAGATTGGCAGTGCGATCCGAGTTGGGTCCAATGCCGCCAGAGACGGGCGGAGTCGGTGCAGGAGGCAGATCCATGATGGAGACGAGCTGCGAATTGGGAGACGCGGCGATGCGATGCAATGCAGATGACTGCCGCTTCCGCGCTGCGCGTGAGAGCGAGGTAAACGAAGTGGAGAGACCCCTTGTTGCGATTGTTTTTTTGTTGATTTGGAGGGGTAGAAGAGGCCTCTGACGGTGGAGGAAGATGAAGGATGATGCCAAGGAGGAGGAAGAGGATGGGGGGAGATTAGAGGTGAAGAGAGAAAGAAGAGAAAATGTCGGTGGTTAAAGCAGAGTTGTTGAGTTAAGGAGTTGTGCCGAACACGGGAAGTAAGGTACTCTGGGAGAAAAAAAAACTTGGCCCAAGTTGGGTAACAATTCACTTGAGCAGCCTTGCTATCAATTTGCACGGGCAGCTAAAGAGCGCTAGTGCTCAGGCTCTAGGTGGCTGCTCGCACTGGAGCCTCCGCTAGAGCAGCCGCCTGTATCCCACCAGTTTGCGGCTCGACAGTGCGCACGGGCTTTTGCCGGTTGTGTGCGGGTTAGTCAGCGTGAACCAGGAACCTTCAAAAAGAAGGAGTTGAAGATTTACGGATACTACAGCAGTACGGAGAGGTTGTTCACAACAAGGATAAGAAAAGGCGGAAAATGAAAGTAGAAAAAATGAAACCTGGTACAAGAAAAACCTGGGGAAGAAAAACTACGCACTGAGACACTCGCATCAGGCAACAAACGATAAACCCACAAACCACATCGAAAGAATATGTCGGTCACTAACACT
Source organism: Trichoderma camerunense (assembly GCF_050948025.1). NCBI lineage: Eukaryota > Fungi > Ascomycota > Sordariomycetes > Hypocreales > Hypocreaceae > Trichoderma > Trichoderma camerunense. The sequence continues at coordinate 257,023 of NW_028145353.1, read as the reverse complement.
AGCAAGTACCCACAGCTGCCAGCTCACACACACACCTAAAGCACGTCACAGATGCCCAACCACAAAAGCCCGAAGACAGAGAGGCACGATAAAGGGAGAAGAAAAGGGACAAATACAAGAGAAGAGAAAACTTTGCAGCCAACAGACCAACCCCAGGCTATCGCTTATCCGATAGCAAGGGACAAAGATAAGATACGCATGTAGCCCGGTATGTTGCACATGTAGCACAACAAGCTTCTTGTTTAGGAAACTCTTCAAACAAGGAAGAAAAGGGCTGAGAAGAAAAAGGAGACAACAGAATGGCCTTGTTCTCAGCCTCGTGTGGCGCAACCTGTCTCTGTTTTGTTTTGTTTCTCCGTTTCCCCAGCCTCACGTAGTTTTGCCGGGTTTACACGGCTTTGCTTTACCTCGTCTTACAAACATTCAACTTGCAGCCATCATTCGCTCAATCTATTCCGAAAATACTACCTCGCTTTCCCATAAGGATTGACTGCTCATAATTCGCATCCATTCACATCAAATCCCCTCTTTTTTTTCCCTTTTCTGTCTATCTATTGTAATAATTCCTTCTTGCTTACATACACTTGTCTTTCACTCCCATCAGAACTCCCTTTAGCTGCTGAAACTCTATATGGCTTGTTGTCTCCCCACCCGCCACATGCTCAGCAGTCAAGTCTCGGCGTCATAAAAAATCCGCCCAAAGCCTCGCCACCTTTTTTGCTTCTGATTCAAGCTTAAAGCTTCATACCGACAAGCCCAACAAAACACCAATAAATCTTGACAAATCGCAAACCATCCAGTAACCATGTTTTGCCTCCGAAGGTTCGTCTCCCAATCACCACACACGCATTCTCTCCCTCTATGATACAATACGCAATACTCGCCAATCTCCAACACAAAATGCTAACCAACAACACCAACAAACAGCTGGCTCCCGCTCCTCTTCATCCCGACAAACGCCTCGCCCGCCTTCATCCTCCTCTTCTTCATCTGCACCTACTTCCTCAACCGCCCCTGCGTCTACTGCTCCGTCCTCCTCCTCATCCTCTTCCTCACCTCGTGCAACTGGTCCGACCGCTGCTTCTTCGACCTCAGCAGCAACTGGTTCCTCCCCCGACCTCCTTCTTCCCTCCCGCTACCCGTCGACGATCAAGACTCGCACGCCCTCGCCCTCGCCTTCAACGACACCCTCGTCGACATGGTCAATTCCACAGCTAAAGCCGCTGCCCGCGCCGCTGCGGAGGAGATCGCCGTGCTGCGCAACGAGTGGACTGGCTTGGGCGTCGAGTGGCTGCGTAACTTGCTGGGCAAGCGGGAGTGGAGGATCGACTGCATGGATATTTACATCAGGTTGTAAAAACAAAGGGGAATTACATACATGGAGCTTTTTATGACGGGAAAGAAAACAAATATTGTAACGAAAAAACTCATCTACCTTTGTGCATTGGACAGGCTTTAGAAAGGGGGGAACTGTTGAAAATTATCTTTGGGCTCATCATCATTCTTCATTTTTTTACAGCGACATAGGGTTTGAACAGGTGGATATAGCGCTTTGTCTTTTTGTCGATTTCTCTAATAATATACATACATTTCAGACACGACCTCTTCGATTTGGCAACGTGTACTTCGCGTCAATCAGTATGCGCCCGGAAAATCAGGAGACACGGAATGCCGAGGTAGGGAGGGACAAGAAGTGGTGGGGAGCTGTCAGCATTGCATATGTGCAGATATTCTTCAGCATCTGCACAGCACCGGTGAGTAAGACACGATTGCATGCATAGCTTGTCTCAACTTGCATTGATCAAGAAGCAAAACATCAAGAAGAGCAGGAAGATGCTTGAGAAAATAAAAGACTACTGTATTATTCCTTCAGTTTTAATACTCTATATAACAATAGACAGGCAAACGCATAGGTCAAGGCCAATCAACCACCAAGGCATCATCCAACAACAAACACCTTTGTACAACAATTTTCCACTCGTATTATACGCAATTGACCTCGTTCTAGCTACAAAATCTCCTCCAAAAATAAACATAAAATATTCGTTGCGGCATATTTAATTGCATCCTCCAGCTCGTTACTTACATCAATGGTATTCTTCGTCATCGCTGGTCAAACGGGTTAAAGAGAAAGAAGAAGAGAAAAAGAAGAAATTACCAGGGAAACTTGAAGGGGCTTCCCCACTGCCAGTCACTCTGCCCTTGTGATCCTCCTCCAGCACCCTTGAGTTCCTCCTCATCCATGATACCATCTCCCAAGAAAAAATTGTCTGAGGATGCAAAAGCCTCATCCTCAGGGAGCTCGTCGTCTTCATCCGCGAACAAGTCGCCATCGGCTTCCGGCATCTCGGTACGAGCTACGTTGGACACCTCCGTAACAGTGGCAGTCACGGTCTGTGGCTCCACGGCAGCACAGGGGTTCTCGCCGTCATTTGCCTGGGATGTAAACAGATTGCCAATGATCGAGGAGGGAGAGAATGAAAGCTCCTCATCTCCCTCTTGCGCCTCTCCCTCCTCGCCAACACCGTCAGTCACGACTGTGGTCGGCGTTTCAAAGGAGTTGGTCAGCTCAGGTTGCTGGAAGGGGCTGATTTCGTCGTAGAATTTGTTGTTGACGCCGCCACGGAGAGCAACCACCACAGTCAGGGCGCTCAGCAGGAGAATGGCGAGATTCCTCTTGTCGTCCAGCAGCTTCTTAAAGGCATTGACAACCATGTCGGGGAAGCTGCCAGCCTTGAAGCGGCTCTGCGACTTGTCCTGTTTCTCCCCGTGCATCTCGCGGTATCCGGGCGAGGTCTTATCGTATGACACAGATCGTCGCGATGCACTTCTTTCTTTTCCAACGAAAGATTCATCAAAGTCTTCATCTTCCCGCTCGTCCTCAACATCCTGGATGCGAGATGAGAGACGTCGCCTGCCTGCTCTGCTCTTGGAGAGGATTTTGTCTTGGCGCGCCGCAAGGTGCACCATCTCATCTTGGAGCTTGGCGTCCATCATGGGTTCTATCTCAATGTCGACACGTTCCATCTCCTTCCAGCAGGCCTCCCACGCACCGGCCCTCAGCAGGCCGTTGCTAGCATAGACCTTGACGCGGTAAATCTTGCCAGCTCCCAGAGCATCGACGGGAATCTCGCAAGAGCAGGTGGTGCACCAATGGGTGTCCTTCTTGGACGCGCTTACACGAGCCGACCCATCGTCGTCGTAGGTGGTTTCGTCGTCCTCGCTGTCATGCTCATCGGCAAAGGGCATCTCATTGGAAGGGCCGAGGTAGTGGCCGCACTCGAGGATGCGCGCGCGGCTCTTAAAGGGCAGCTCCAGCGCCTCCAGGAGACGCTCCTCCATGACCTCAAAGTCGTTTTGCGGGTGAGGCAAGAGGACGCCACGGTCCTGGATGGTGTCGCCAATGGTGTCCTCCAGCTGTCGCCAGGCCTCGCGCAGAGTCTTGACGCCCTCGCTGAGCTCGCTAGTCTTGGCCTCGTCCAGGACATCGCCCCACGCCCACCTCAGCGGCAGCAGGGTGACGTGCAGAAGCACCAGGGGTGGGTCGTTCTTCTTGAAGCGCGGCGGCGTCTTTTTGGCCGAATACTGAGCAGACAGGCTGGGCGAACCCAAGCGAGAGACGGTGGGCAAGGCGCTGCGACGGCCTGAGCGAGGAATGCCAGAACCAGAACCCTCAGTGGGCGAGGTGACCTTGGCCGAGGCAGACCTCAGCGACGATCGCGGCGTTACCTTTTGATATTCGCCCTCGTCGTACTGCTGCTGGATGTCGGAGATGCGCGGCGACCGCAGGCCATCGTGGCCCGTCTTGCGCGGGTCGCCCTCGGACATGGAGCCCATGGAGCTGCGCGGGCTGTTGTCGCTGAAGACGTCGTCGTCATGGCCCTCGTGCGAGCCGTTGTCTGCGCCGTCGGGTTGGGACATGGTGTCGTCGTCGTAGTCGGGATTCACACTCTCGTCTTCGTAGCGGTAGTCTTCCATGCTAGAGTGAGTGTTCAAAATCCGGATCCTGCTGCCTCTAGCGAGAGACAAAAGGACGGTGGATATGTATGGAGGTAGTAAAGTAAAGTGGCGGGGGGGAGAGAGAATGACAGGGACAGAGACGGGACAAGCAATATTGTCCAGTCAAGTCGGTGGGTTGGATTATGTACGGATAAACAAATTGCTCAATTCGCTACAGTGACCCAACAAAACTGACGCCCACTGTATGTATGTATTATGATTTGATGATACAATTGATTCCACGAGGGCAAATAGCAAAAAAGGAAAGAAAAAAAAAGGCACGAGGGGGAAAGGATCAGAGATGCCCGACCACAGGTGAGATGTGATAGTCAAATATGGCATGAGCTGCAGTGCGTGCAGATGTGGCTTCGCATGGTTGGCCCAGCCTCCTGAAGGTGGGTTTGTTTATGCTGGTTGCCGGGTCGACCTGGGGCGTGATTGGTGAATCGCGGGATGGGTTAGGCGCTACAGGTACAAGACCGCTGCAACAGGTCCTGGAAAGAAGAGGTTGGTTGGGTTGATTTGATTTGATTTGATTCGAATTGATTGAGCAATGGTGAAGCACATCGAGAGTTGAAGTGCTTAAATGTCAGACGCGGATGCGCAAAGTGCTTGCATCGACGGGGCGCCTCAATTGAGTTTGAGTTTGCTGCCAAACTATCAGAAAAGCCATCGCACGGATGCTCTTACGGCCTGAAATTCTACTGTCGATGCCCTACTCCGTTCACGTACATGGCATCGCAGATGTGCTCCACAAATTACCAGCGGTCAGGGACATGAAACGAGTGACGATGTCGCGGACGCAGGTGTTTGTTTACTCGCATCTTCAGCGTCTTTGGTGGTGGCTACGTGTAGCTAATGGTTAACCTGGAGATGGGCGGTTAATTAGCATCCATCCATTGTCAATCCCTACCAACCAATTCATTATCATGTCACGTCCCAATTTACGGTACGACTATCAGCTCAACAATTGCTCTCTAGCCGTAGCAGCAGCACACAGAATTCCCCCAATGTTTATGTTCCTGTTCTCAGGAGTGGCAAATTCTTCTATGTGAAATCGTAATCACTAGCCTAGCACAAGCAACTAACCTCACAAAGCAAGTGAACCACACCATCAAACACCTCACCGCCAAATCAAAACAACACTCTGCCTGTCTTTCATCTTGCGTTCAAATAGCAAAAAAAGCATCAATCTGTCAACTCTATTTTCTTCAGGGTCTTTTCCCCGTTTGCTGCTTAGAAGAGCCCAAGCGGCCTCTCCCGCATCGCTATTCCGCTTTAGGTAATCCGGCACGGCCAACAACGGGCTCGGCTCCCGTTTGACTTTGGAGTTTAAATCACCATTTGCGTCTGACAGCTCCAGCAGTGATAGTAGCGTCTTGGCTGTAGAGTCTATCCGTTATTAAATGGGCGTGTTAAAGTGGGCTGTGATTTAACTTCATAGTCGTTGATGTCTCTATTACTCGCAGCAGTACTGGACCTACTGGGTTAGGTTGTGTCTACTTATAAAGCATATATGTCGCTTATACAGCGCGATAGTTGGGCGTCTGATGCTTTGTAGAACATTCCTTGTAGCTTTATGATCCGGTTCTGAGGTTGATCGCGTGTTTTCTGTTTGGTAGGCGAGTAGGCAGTATACTTGTATCCCCTTGGATGACTATGGGTACCCATCTATCTACAAGTACCTCATGTCATGTTAGATGGCTTGAATGCACTTGGACTGGGCAAGGTATTGTCCTTTTTATCTGTATTCGCCAAGCTATATATATGTAAGGACGTGATAATCCTACTCGAAATTGGACTCTGTATTCCGACAGAAAGCTTATCAAAACAATACAACAGGAAAGCGAGGACCCGTTTCAGTAGAAGATGGTTCAATTATATAAGTATTAAGTTTGTATATACCGGTATATGCCCTACTTGTATTTCTTTGGTTGAATCAACTCTAAAAACCTCCTCCTGACTACTACTATACAAACACGCTTCTTAAATACCACCAGAATATGCCAGTCTAATCGCTCAAGCATCAATGGTCAACACTGATGCGTACATATACAAAAATACACCTGCGCTTGCGTCAAAAGCTTATTTAGAGCTCATTGGCAGCGTTCTGGAGCAGATTGATCTCGCCAAGGGAGTTTTGTGTGTAACGAGAGTTGAACTTGACAACATCCCTGACGCGCTGATAGGTGATTTCGTCAATGGTTAGGGGCTTGGTGCTGATGTACCATGAGACACCCTCGGAGCAGGGAGGGGTGGTCAGAGAGCCAGAGTACCTGGGTCATTGTGGTCAGCAAACAAGCACGTTATATGAAGAACCTTTTGCTCTTACTTGAAGATGGTGTTTGAGTGGAGGTGGTTCTCAAGAGGACCAAACACAAGAGGACCTGTGCTGGTGGTCGAGCCAGGAGTCGCAATCATGCCGACGGAGGCGAAAACCGAGGTCAGAAGAGGATCAGGAATGAGGCCGAGGTTGATCAAGAAACCGACAACAGCGGTGGACTTGTCTATTGAGCACAGAAGAAAGCAAATTCGCGTTAGAAACCATAATCTTGAATAAAGTTCTCTTATGATGGACACAGCATCTCATGACCTTTACTCACCTGCAGCTGAAAAGACAAAGTGTGCCTCCATGGGAAAGTACTCAAGATCCACACGATGCTCACTAGGAGTGTGGAAATGGAACTGAGCCAGCTTATACGACTTGCCATCGGCCACGAGCGAGCCATTGACGGGCACCTCGACGGTAGTGCCGAGGTTCTCAAACTCGGCGCCATGGGGGTAAGCATCGACCTTGAAGGTGACGGAGCTTCCGTGGGCCGTGGTGATGGAAGAATCCAGGTTGATGGGCGACTGGTTCTTGCCCGTGGCGCATAGCTTGTTGGCCGTCTCGTTGAGGCCGAACCAGTTCAAAGGTCCAGTGAGTCCGGTGTAGCCAAAGGTGCTGATGGGGACGGATTCGCTTCGGGGGTTAAGATGGGTTCCGTAGTCGCACGACGCCAGCGCCGGAGCGGCGAGAGAGAGCGCAACGGCTGCGAATTGAGCAAAGCGAGTCATATTTTAAAATGCGTAAATATTAAGATAGAGGAATTAGAAAGATATTATGAGTTTGTTATGGTCGAAATGCAAGTAAAATGAGCGCTGAAATGATGGGATGTCGGCTCTAATTGTAGTCCAGCCAGAAAGGGGACGGAGCTTATAATATCTGGCGAATGATCCAGGATATGAGAGGTCACCCCCGGCCATTTCCAGCTCCCTCACACACCCCTCGTCAGTGGATCTACGCAGGCACACACAGCCTAGATATTTTTAAATACTAGGTCATCTCGAAGCTTAACCCCTAGAGCGGAACGCACCAGGCTGAAGCAATTGCCGGAGAGCGATAGTCTAAGTCTAGTACGGGGCACTTGGCGATGCTGTCATGGCACAGTGGCTAAAACCACCCTCACTCCCCTAGGTTGAGAACCACCTGCGTCCGTAGTATATCATTGATGTCGCTTCGATGAGCATAGCCGGATGCCATCAGCACCGAGCGGATATTAGCTGCGGCCGTCATCCCATCTTCATTTGTTGTCTTTGCACCGCTTACAGCTGAAAGCACGCCGGCTAATACTGGCGCCTCACCATGTGGATTTTCGTCCACTTTGAGATCTCTTCAGAATCCGCCTTATATCCCCACCATGATGCATTATGATCGCTGCGGGTGAGTGTGTTAATTCTCAGTGTTTCCACTTCCCAAGCGTGAGAAAACAATGACCGGACTGGCCGGCGCTGGTACTCGTATAAGATCTGGTCGGCAATTCGGCGTTTTCTTTCCACTACATCCCTTTCTTCTCGTGTAAGCACAACGGCATTTCCACTGGGCCCATCAGATTTGTTCATCTTGAATCAGGGTGGCCAATGCACCGGTCTGGGGAGGAGGGGCGTGTTTCTTCCTTCAATGTCAAGGCTGTAGACATATTGCCGTCCCGGATGGCTGGATTGGGTTACCAGTTTTGAACAATCGCTTATAAAATGAAACAAATTGGGGGTTCTGCACGCGAAACATTGACATGTTCGGAGCCCGGGAGCTTCCATGAAACGAGTCTCTAACACTTTTCTTTTTAAGCTTGTATTGGCACGTCGCATCAATGCGTGCCCTGACTTAACTTATAGACGACGCGCGTACCAATTCTTCAGATATACTTGATCTATCACATCCAACATGAGGCATTCGAGTCAATACCTGTTTACATATTACATGACGCTCAATGATGCTCAACATTGGAAAATTCTAATTCGGCCTGCAAAAGAAGTGCCGTTTGTACTAGTGCTGAATGATCTCCACGATTCAACTTATTCCGTCTTTGTATTGACTTTTTTCTCTCTCTCTTGTTGGATAAATAGGGTCCGCGGCATCTGATCTAGCCCCTTGTAGACGTTGAAGATGTTTAGCGAGTTAGTAAGCCTAGGGCTGTTTTATCTTCATCGCTTATAGGCCTTTTATCAAGCTCAGAAGGATCATATGCGATGCTTCAGGTGAAAATACTTGCGCTGGTTTCAAGTTCCCATTCTGCAGGGCTCGGCATGTTTAAGCTTAATATTTGGCATGCCCCGTGGTCTTCGGCAATTGGGTTGATCAGCATCCTCAAACAACCACCATTAGCTCAATCCCGGCTTACATGTGATAACTAGTCCGACTTACATGCCATCTACTTCGACTGGTTACCTGACACCAGCGCCGTTTATGTCTAATAGATCTATGAATAGTTCTTAAGTCTAGATTTCACTAATGATAAAGTGGCCATAAAAGCAAATTGACAGATATAAGGCTCATCACAGTCAAGTAGCGACTCCGCCAACGGAAGACCCTGAAGCCGCGATGCCAAGAGCGCACCGTTGGCACTAACCCAAACACGACAAAGCGACCGTGGCAGTTCCTGGCTTATGGCCTGATTTCCACGTTTTTCACTTCTTGGCATGGAATCACGGGGGCATGTTTCGTTATCTGGAGGCGCTCATTGTCTTGAGGAGGGCGGCTGGGTACTGGGTGAGACGGATTGGCTACCCTCAGCGTCTCACGTCAACATCCAACATATATTTATAGTGAGGCCAAGAGATTCTCAATCATCTCAAGTCTTCCTTTGTCATCTTCATACTCTTTGAATATTCAAGAGTTGTGATAGTTGGTTAGACAGCCTTTCTTTTTGCCTATATCTACCTACATGTAGTGTACCGACTTACCGGACAATATTCACACACTCAACTTACCTCTACCTATCATCATGATTATCAAAATATCAAATATGAAAGATCACAATGAGTCGTAATATATGCCTTGTAGCTATGTGAAGCCGCCATCTTTACGGGGGCGTTGACGTAGTATGCCGATAATAACTAGATGTTACCAATCAGCCTAGTGTCTCCTTTTTCAAGACCATTGCCGCCTCTGCAAAGGAATCACACAGCCTCGTCTGTAAGCCATAGGAATGCTTACAATAAGGCTTTATTGACGATAGTGGCGCTATTAGAAAAGCTGATGCTAATGACGAGTGATGAGTCATTCGCAGCTCTTCGGTTGTTTTGTGGGGGAATCTACATTTCCTGCAATCTAGTCGCACGATCATTCCAATTAGACAGGAGGCTCCCGTAAATGCTTCTCGCAAAGAACCTTGTGATCCCAACAAAATCGTCACTGATATAGCGTTTACGTGGACTTGGCTGTCAAACCACCTACACTCGGTATACATGTGGCCAACTTGACTTCATAAATTTAGACGGTATTCTAAGGTCTTGATATCTTTGTCTAAGAAGATACTGAGCATAGCTTTTGTCGACTTTGAGACTCCTCATGTTCAAGCATATTTTGCTGTCTTATCATGCGAGGCTGCCCTTTCAAGGGACCATTTGTCAGCCATTTCCACCGAAAGCGATGCTTCAGGTGAATATGCATGCTTTGGTTTCACATCTAATCACTGTAGCATTCGGCAAGTTTAAGCTTAACGCTCCGTACATGCATATGTTTGACGCACTCCTTAGGTCTTGGCATATTAAGGAGACTCTACACCCCACGTCTTTGGGCTTCCTGGTAACTCACTTTGCATGTTATCCCCCATCAATTCGGCTGGTCACGCTCGAAGATCGAGTTCTATCAGTGATGTCGGCTCTTTATACTCAGCTTATTGGTACTCTGGGAAAAAGCCAACTTTAGAAGACTTCATGATTGTCGCTTCCATTGTCGATGGAAAAGAAACTGGCAGCCAGCCTAACAAAACCGCTCACGATACCACCCGCTATAGCGACTCCAATAATCGTTTGTGGAGAGCCATTGTGTTTGTTCCATGGGATTGCAATAGCTGAGTTTGATGCTAACATAGAGGTTGTCGTTGCACTACTATATGTGGCTAACGGGATGCTTAAGAGGTAGATATGAGCCAATATGTCATCCGCTGTATCGGCCCCATATGGTGTACATTTTGCCCGTCGTCTTCGCCACCAAGTCAATAAAGTCGTCCTCATCCATTACTCCCGTCCCTACGCAACCAACATATAGATATATATGTACATGTATGCTTGACATCATACTTAAAAGCCTTGCTAATTCGGCTCACAGCAGAACTGGCCTCTCGATTCATCTTTGCCATTCCACGTATAGAGGTTCCAGGTGCTACCCGGTGTGAACAGATGTTATCGAAGTACTTCTTATCCTCGCCTGCATACTACGAGTATCGATGAGGGCAGACTTTCTGCGTATGTCACGTTTTCGCATGTCTGCTCGCCGGTCTTGCAAGTGTTGTTGTGACGCATGGCGAAGCCTTCAACCTTTGCAGAGGACATGGCGAATGAGTCGTATAATTCGATGGGAGACGGCATGAAGTTGAAAGAGGGGGCACGTGCTGTGCGAAACTCGAGATTCACGTCGATCGAGTGCCACAATCTCCCTGCATACAGATCCAGATGGCTTGTACCCATTTATACATGTACGTTGATGCATCCATGTGTTATGTTACTTGGCGTGGTCCAAGCTCTCGGGACTCCCTTGCGCCATGCAAGACAAGATGAAGGGTGTGTGTAACATGAAGGTGCTTTCTAGAAGTCGAACATGCCCATGTAGTACAGCAGTACGGCAACCAGCCGTAGATGTAATGGAGATATCAACCATCCTCGTTCAGACGCAGCGGGAAATTTAGTCAGATTTTACGAGTAAAAACACAGAGTGCTTGTTAGTTTTCTGATACTAATAGGACTGTTCCCAAGGGTAGTATATACAGGAGAATTTGAGTGTCGCATCAGATTAGCATCGGTATATATGGAGTTAAATAGTCCGTTTGTGTGGTTTTGAGATGCCAGACTTCGAAAACAGTGTCAAGTAGAGGAATCCCAATACCAAGTCAACCAACCGCCACAATATACTTCACGGATCAACAAAGTAGTTTGTCAAGAGCGTCTGTTCATCAAACGACCAACAGCGTATATAGCGATGAGAAATTGGGACGTGAGTAATTGTATTTGCTTGCTCGCTAAACGAAAGTTATTAATATATAATTTTATGTCCCTTCGTATTCACTCATGTCCATCGTAAAAATGCCCAGGGTTGTTAATACCTGGCATTGAGCCTACCTCAGCGCGGCGAGGCTTCTCTCTATCCCGATGCTAAAATGTTATGTTTGCCCATAAAGCAGCCTCGATACCAAGGCCTCATAATTGAATAAACTGGACGACAGAAGTAACATGTCGTTTACTCTCCTCCTCACATCGCTCCCAGGCATCAGCCGTTTACAGCTCGCAGTAAGACTGGGTGACGGTGACAATCTCAGTCTGGGTAGGGGTGGCAGCGGTGGTAGTGGTGGCGGTGATGCCCCAGCAAGAGCAAGCAGAGGAGTAGCCGGCACCGTTGGGGCAGTTGTCGGCGTAGTCAGGGATGAAAGTAGGGTAGACGGTGACGGCAGAGGCGTTGGCAACGGCGCGCTTGGCCTTGGGGGTCACCTCGGGGTCAACAGTGATGGTGATGGTGGTGGTGCTGTTGCACAATTGTTAGCATAAAGGAGTTGCCTATGTGTATATAAACGTTGTATAAGTAGACATACGTAGCCTTGGGGGTGACGGTAGCTCGCATGAAGCTGGAGCAGTCGGCCTGGCGGGAGGTGATGGGCAGGAGACCATCACGAGTACCGGTAACAGCACGAGCGCAGTTGTCTGCGTTGCATCCATTGGTTCGCTCGTTAATAACGGCGGCCATGGCGGCGGCAACAAAGGACAGGACAATGGCGGCCTTCATATTTGCGGTGTTTTGTCTTTGGAGAACGGAGTTGTGAGTTTGAGGAAGAGACAACGAGACTGACCAGCACAGGAAACACGGGGAGAAAGAGCAGCAAGGGAGGAGCCAAAGAAGAGGTAAGGGCAGCGAGACCGCAGGCCTATATAGGAATGAGATCTGGACGAGACAAACAACCTTGAAGAGTGAACCGGGCCCCAGTGACTAGATCCATTGTGGGATTACATCCTTCCGGACTCTCACGCCTTGGCCGGTGCGACCAGCCGAAGGACAGCTGCATGGCCTCCCTGCCAGACTAGCAACAGTTCCCGGAACTGGCGTGCAAAGGGCCGTGTCCACCTATCAGGGCTTCGACCGGAACCATGAGGCGGGATGTCTGCCTGTCTGTCTGGGGGCAACGGCCAGCCACTGATTCGATCTGGTTAAGCATACTTCTGCTAGCACCGAGCATATCACAAGTACACTCGCAACCCAAGACTAAAAAAGTCAAGAACCAACAGCAAAAGAGAGTTGAGAGAAAAGTGCGCTGGCGTGGATACTCGTTCGGTGGCCGCTTGGGGAATTGGGGGAGGAGTTTGCGGCCATGGATCGACCAGGCTATTGGCAGCTGTGCCTGTGAGACGGACCAGGGAACCCCTGTCCATCAAAAGAAGCACCCCGGCTAATATTAGCTGCTAAAGTCCCATCAATCGAACGGTTCTAGCCTGGTTTCCCGTGGGATCCGTTTTCAAGAGACAAGAGCGAAGGCGAGGCCAGGACAGGCTGTGTTTGTCTTGTCTTGTCTTGTGGACGCGTAATTGGGATGGATGCAAGGTGAAGAAAGGAGTGAAGAAGTCAGGTATTTGTTGGATGCTGATTATATGAGATGGGTACGAGTACACGCAGCTTTCAGGCTGTGATGCTGTCATCCGTCTTCCTTCAATGGCCAAATGCGGCATTGTGTTTCCAAGACGGGCAAAGCAGGATGCAAGACAGCTGTCTGTCTGTTTGTCTCAGCCGCAACATCCAGATCCTGCGAGAGCCTCAGATCCAACCACATGCTGCAGCTGCACCTTCACTTGCTCGGCTGCACGGCACATGGCATGAGGTTTCCAGATGCTCGGGAGAGCAGGAGAGAAACCAGCAGGCAGGCAGACAACCCGACAAAACAAACATCGACACTACTTGAATATTCCGGCAAGGGTGTGAGAAAAGCACTCAATACTTACCTAGCACCACCTCCATCAGCTCGTACGAGGATGTACCAGTACGGACAGCTCCTGGGCATGGGGACCCCTTTCCGTCTTACCGGTGCAAGTACAAATACAACATTAAATGTCTGTGCCTGAGCCTGTGCCTGAGCCTGTGCCTGAGACTGAGACTGATGTCTGTCTGTGGTGTGTGTCAGTACAGCGTAACAGCACGTACAGCTTATCCTCTGTAAGCAGCGTGTACAGGCACAGACAAGAGACAGAGTCAGAGATAGAGATCAAAGGCTACTGTACTGTACAGTACTCGTACCGATGCCAAGATGCAAGTTCAGGATGGGCTCATGCCGTCATCAATTGGCGTCTATAGCCTGCTGAAGAGGCTGTGGAGGGATGTAGGAAGGGATTGATGGAAATTGGCCGCGCAGAAAAGAAACAAATCTCGCTCCGGCCTGTCCAAAGCCCTAATTTCTGCAGCGGGGGTCCCTAAACTGCAGGTACGAGCGCTAAAGAGCAGCCGCTGTTGCCCGCTGTGGCTCGCCTTTGACAGGTGCGTCTATTGGCGGGTGGCGCTGGGAGTGGCGGAAATTGAGTTGTATCGAGAACCGTGCACTTTGTTCTATCAATCATGGAATTCAATTTCAACTCCATCGTATGAAAATGCACTTATACACGCCTGAAGCAATATCGGCGACTTTGATTGAACACAATGATTACAGCGTGGGAAAGAGAGACAGCCAGAATACATGAGGTGTACTAACAAAAACTAGCACCAGGAGCTGAATCCCTTCCGCCTCCCCGAAGAAACATCGACAGCAAAAAGTTCCCAGTGCCAAGGCGCCGTCCCAAATGCCTACAGGGCCTCACCCATGGCCATACCCATGACCTATTGATCCATTATCCATGCCCATCCATCGCAAGTACCAACCGGCCTCTTTGTAATTAATCGGTGGTCGCTTTCACACGTGGTAACCCTACCGGAAGCAGCGCTGGGCCACCGTTTTTAATCTGGAGAAGTTGTTCCGTGCGTGATGCCACTTGCTGCTCTGCTCCCTGGCTAAGCAACTTGTTCCCGAGAGGAGGCGGCGGACAAGCACCAACCGCATGTGGCGGGAATACGTACAGTTCAATCGACATGCGGTCAACCATGGATTGCATTGGGTAGGTGGTTGCATATGCCAAGAGCATCTAAACGGCCTCTCGGTGCTCGATCTGTCGCTGACCAACACGTGGGCCGTGAGCGAGGCGGTCGTTTGTCAACTGGGTGACTGACTGACTGAGTGATGCTGCGGTTCATGTTCACTGAGTGATGGCAAACTTCAATACCTTACCTTGCCTGTATTACTTTCAGCCATGCCTTACCAATACCCTCAAGGCATGGAGCCAATACAATACGATGTCATTCGGGGAACCGCTCCGGACACAGACCGCGGCATAGTTCGGCGTCCAAAGCTGGATTGGGTCGCGTCGGCGTAACACTGCCGGCTAGGGTCTTGGCTGTCTCTCTCTCTCTCGCTGGGTAAAATTGATTGATGGATAATAATGTGCGGCACAAGCACGGCCAAGGAGAGAGCATTTATCGCAAAGCTGGACTTGTTCAGGCGGGAAATGTATGTACACTTGCGCTCACACACCTCCATATTTCCCGCCTATGGCAGATGCCCAGACGGCACATAGCTTGCATGCACCCCTTAATACCTGTCTACCTATACTTAGACTCATGCCAACAGCCTTTCATCCATCTCTTTTCCATTCTTCACCTCACAGATAATTCCGTCATGTTTCCAGACGTTTATTTAGTGTCTGACCAGGGACGGAGATGATCAGATACATTACTTTGACGCCATCCCGGCAGCATCCGAGCCGAATCGGGCAATCCTCACGCCTATCGATCGCTGGACCCAGCAAGCTCCCTCTTTAAATTGATTTTTCTGTCGGCCAACACACGAGCCTCTCACAATAGTAAAGATGCAAGAAAATGGAAAATCAAGAAACAAAAAGACGGAGAGATCTCCCCAATCACTTACTTGCACTCAATTGAACAAAATATAGTCTGACAAAACAGCAAAAAAAAGAAACTGCTTGACCGAGACAGGGGTCGAACCTGCAACCTCCTGATGTACTAATCGTAGTCAGACGCTCTGCCATTGAGCCACACGGCCTCGTTTGATGTGCTGCCGACGTCGCTATTCGTCTCAAGGACTGGCTCCGACACGGCGAAGCTTCAGTCTTCAACTCGCAGAGCAAACCACATCCTACCTAACCTACATCAACAATTATGATGAACCTGTTACCTTCGCTTACTTGTTACTATTGTCGTTTTCTAAATCGTAACTTCATCGCTTGGACTGACAAGAACTGGCGGGGGAGGCGCAGTCTCGCTTGTTACAAACTGCAGTACAGGTATGGAGCTCAGCGCATATACTCCGTACTTTCAACAACACGAGCCATATCAGGAATGCGAGTGACCATTACAGGTACAGAACCCGATTGTGCAATATGATATGTAATACTCGGCTGCCTCTCCATGTGGCCCAGTTACTCTCCTGCCTTGAATCGACTAGCTGGCGATAAGCTTATGAGCATCCATAACCCCCGCCTCGCTATTTTTTTTTTTTTTCGCAGCCAGCCGATGGGTTGTTGAGTCCACATGCATCGTACCTTGCCTCAGTACTCCGTACTCCGTAGAGGGGAGATAATACTACCCTCTCTTAAAGCATTGAACATCAACTCGCTTATGAAATACTACTTTGGGGTGCATTTCACGGAGTACACCGACTGCGTATGTCGAGAGGGTAGCATTATTCTATCCGTAGGTAAGTATGGTAAGCTGATCATTCCACCCAGGTGCATGCACCTTGCAATAGATTGAAGAACAAAAAAAAAAGACCAAACACACACACACACAAGGCACAGAAGAATTGCATTAAAAAATGCCAAAAAAATTGACCGAGACAGGGGTCGAACCTGCAACCTCCTGATTTACTTAATCGTAGTCAGACGCTCTGCCATTGAGCCACACGGCCTATTTGATGAAAGCTGCCTGCGTTATTCCTAACTAGGAAGTTTGTGCAGGGTCGCCATCACGGATAATCCGCCGATTTTGATAGCGAAAAACTGACAACTGATGGCTACAGCAGGATATAAACTTGGAGCATCTATTCTGTGTGAATCATAATATGTTTTTGAATATGCTAATTAAATATATACCATCATGCCCATTTGACTCGTATTATGTACTCATGTACTTATGCTAGAATAACGCCTTATACCATGCAGTGCTGAAAAAACAACTATTAGCCTCCTCTCTATCTTGGAGAAAATCCACGTCTTGGCAGTTTTTCTAATGAAAACGCATATGCTACAATTCCTTTTCGTCGCCTTGTAATTATCGATACTGTCTGTGTCCACCTCCCCGAATTTGCGTGTAAATACCAAGTCCTGTTCGACCCGCCATATGGTCTCGGGATCCGTAAAATCCGTGCCATTCCTCATCGTCAATGCAGTACTCCTCAGGAGAAGTGTTCTCCGACTGTCTGAGCAGCCCTATGCTTCTCATCCATTGGTATGCAAGCGGTGGTCTCATGGCTACTCTGGGGAGATCGCTCGGCGGGATTTCTTGCGGGTAATGTATGAGTAGATCTGCTGCCAGCGTAGACGCCGTCGATATCCCGGCCAATTCTTGTGCAAGAGAACTTGCTTCGAGTTCTGTATCGCTAATAGGCGACGGAGAACTGAGTAGTCTTGGTGACATTTCGTTGATGGGTGTAGGCGATACGACATAGCCGTGTCTCGTATCTGACACTACCGCACCGCCATAGTTGACTGTTCGAGTCAAAACTTCGAGGGAAATGTCGGCTGAATCCTGCCTCCCCAGCGATCTTTCAGTCATAAAATTGCCGGACCTCGTTGCGATCAGACCATTGCGCCGTTGACGATTACGGCGGACTGTAGACCTAGACCGAGGCTTTCGACGAGCTCGTGAACGCCGTAATGACTCGCGAGTAGAATCTGTTCGGGAACTTCCGCTTTCATAACTCGACACACTCGTTTGCTTTGTTGCTGAGCTACTTTTGGACGAACTGGACTTTCGCGACATCTGGCTGCCCAGCCTATCAATATGGCGAATCAAAACTGCAGCTGCAGCAACCACCAACGCAAGAAGTGCAACAGCCCCTCCGATGATGCCCCCTAACTGTGTCGTGGAGAGACTGCTATTATCCTGGCTATCACTTCCGTCTGTCTCCGCTGGTGGTGTATATTTTGGGACGGTAGTGGCGGACGAGTCAGTTGTTTGGATGCCATCATCATCGTTGGTGCGATCATCCAACATGCCTAAGCTGGTAGGGGAACTTGGACTCCTGACGATGATTGCAGTTGTCGTGATTGTGGTTATTGTGCCGCTTGCTGTACTCGTAATGGCCGTCGTCACTGTCGTGGTGATTGGCTGAGTAGAGTAGCATCGGCTAGCACCACAGCCCATCCCATTGGGACAACACCCATAGCCGAGAGATGATGGGCAGAGGTACTGGCTGGTCGGACATGAGTACGTGTGCGATGGTGCAGATGATGTGCTGGTGGTAGTTGTTGTTGAGTAACAACCATCTGTTGCGCAAGCATAGTTTTCTGGGCAACAGTTTCCACCCAAGTTTGCCGGGCATAGCTTCATGCCAACGCCGCAGACATCACCTTTCCGCTGCAATAGCATGGCAGGCTGTGTAATCTGCGGCGACTTGGCTGTGCGATGGATACCATCATATCGTCTGAATGCCAATGCGTCCACTGTTGAGGCATAGAGTGCCGCAGACAGGGTTAACCCGTATGCAGTAGACGCAGAGACAAACATCATGGCCAGTACAAGCTGCAGAGGATGGCCGTAGCAGGCCAACTTAGATAGGAGTGAGATTTGGTTGATCATCCGGGATAAGAAGAGTGGTTGAAGATGATGATATAAGTTGTAGATACTCGCTCCAATAGACAAGGCTCTTCGATAGCGCGGCCTGAGAGTACAGCAAGGCGTCACTCCGTATGTTATTTCTGGTTGAGCGTACTTTAGAGTCTTTTGATGTTGGTCGTAAATGTCTTTGTTTGCTGATGGCCCACCCAAAAGCAACGAGGGGGCCGGCGATTAAATGCTCTTGTCATGTCACCGCGACTGACTGATACGAGGCTGAACATATCGAGGCTGTATATTGGACGCAATAAGCGCCCTCGATCGAAGATCCATTGCATTACCGCCGAACGCGCGGGCCGGCAGTGGAGATTTCCGCTGGATTCCACCAACAGGCGAGAGTTCGAGAATGTGTGGAAGCAAAACTCTTTAGTATGGCAATCATGGATGGTTTCATTGCAGACCTCAGCCTCGGTGCTGAGTCCTGCAGTGTGGGAGCAGTAGCCATTCGACCCTTGCACCTTATGCTCATCGCGATTGGCTGCCCCAGAGCAGTTCGCGTGGCACTCGGCTGATGTGCCAATGGCAGCCTCCATATGTGGTGATAAATGGACATCTTCTCCGCCCACCCGACTGGCTGTTGATGGCACAAGGCCGCCAATAATACGACGCTGCGGCAGAGCAGCCCACCTTCTTGTGAGCCAAATTTAGATCATGATCCGAAGAGTCAGTGCCCGAAGCCTTGCCTTTCTGCCGGCCGGTCTCGATTGGCTTCACGATGGAGGAGCGTTGCAGCTGATATGACTGGGCACTGTAAAAGCCTCTCCGAGGATGCCGTCAGATTGTAAGCAGAGAGGAAGAAGGAGAAGCCATCATGGAGGCTCTGCCAGAGTGCCCGGATTGTTACTGAGTAGATATTGACGATTGATGATTGGATGATGCCTTGGTAAGATTTAGAGAAATAGAATCCATCTAGAACTTGATACCTGTGAGAGACAATTCTATACCTGGGTAGGTACCTAATCATCGAGGTGCATCGCTGTTGCCGATAAGGTGGCATTATCTAATAATCAGGCGACAAATGATGCACAGCAGAAACAAAAAGCAGCGACCAAACACAAGGTGCCATTTTGCCCAACCAGAGCCACAGAAAAGTCGCATCCATCGGTAATTCAGGGATCATTTCAAAAGCCGGCTTCACAACTAGTCAAAAAAAGAAATATCCATTGGTCTGGAACTTGGAGATGCCGACTTTGGGTTCTCACAACTCTGTCCTCAACATGGCGCGACAACGGAGTCAAAAGCAAGAAGAACAAAACATTCTACTTGTGGAAGCGATCGGCCTCATCACGCGATCGCAAAGGGCAAACAAACGTCTTGCTGTGAGACTCCAGATCTCGGAGAGAGGCCCGGCCCGCCGCTGTCGATATCGCATGCAGGTCAGGATGACGGAGAGCCACTCAGACTCTGGCATTGACATTTGACGTGCGGCAAAGATTTGTGGACAGCCTCGTCAACGTGCTACAGTAACGAGCTACGGAATTCCATCCTTTTTGCGAATGCCGAAGTTAGTGTTGCTATTGCTGCTGCTGCTTCTGCTTCTGCCACTTTTGCTGCTACCTTCTCGTCTCAGCAAAGTCACATACACAGGCTAACAGTGACGCGGCTGGTGCAGGCAATCCCCGTCCGTCCCTCCGTCGCATCATAATCGAAGGATTCCTTCCAGGCCTTCGGTAGATTTGGCGCGAAAACGTGGAGAAATTCTTCAAGCGCTAGCCAGCCCGTCTCCCCCGCTCCAACACGCGCATGGCTGGCCTGACTCAAAATTCTTGCTTCTCCTAAGCGTCTGCCAGGGGTTGTTCGCTCTGTCTCCAAAAGGCCGTGACCAATCAGCCCGAAATCGGTCAAATCTCCGTCGCTGCTGCGGAGAAATGGCCAATACGAAGAGTCCTTGCTTGCACCCCAGGTTTCTCCCACATCGCGAAGGTCTCCGGATTCTCAGCTGATGATATAGCACAAGACCAGACGACGATGGATGGCTCTCATTCATCAAGGCCTTCCATCCCCTTCGCTCCCTTTCGGCCTTACTGTCTCCCTCCCTATCCACAACCAGCTCGGATATCCATACCGCCTTGCAGCTGATGGGCACACCCAGTGCTGCGTTAAAACAGCGATCTTCAAGCCTGCTCGTGCCAACCCCGCATAGTGCCTCCACCTTTTTCGCCTCCAACCGGCTAGAAACCTTCCAAGGGCCTGGTGCCTTAAGCGTGGCTTGAGCCGGCCGAGTCCAACAAGCATCGTGGTGCGAGGATGCGTGACGTGAGGTAACTGTTAACTGAGGCGAAAGTGGGACACTGTGGAAGGGTCTGGAGAAACGGCTAAACCTCCATGTCCAAGCCGGCCTCAAATCTGCTGACCTCTCTTTTCATCATCTAATTATCTTCTCTTCGCCCGCTCTTCGTTCCCAGCTCGCTTCATCTGCTCATTCATCAATCCCCTGCGCCGCTATCCCCTTTGACGCTCGCCGCGCTCTGTCTCGCTCTCCAAATTATCCGCCTTGGGGGCAGCTCGTTCCTTGTCACCACCGCACGCGGCCCGGGCACTGCTTCGACGGCAATGCCAACGCGGCCAACGATCAGGTGTCTCTTGTTCTCTCTATCGCCAAGACCAGTACCCTTACTACTCAAGCGCTAGCCGGTGTAAAGGCTTTCTCTGGGGCGCCGTTGCAAATCATAGACCCGTACCAGTGGATGATGGGCTACTGAGAAATCTTGCCACACCAATCCTCTCCTGCGCCAAGTTTAAGAACCACCAAAGAATTTGGAGTAATCTCTCAGGAACGTCGCAGAGATGTTGCTGTATACTCGACTTGCTCCGCCAAAAGTGCCAAAGCGCCGTTCTAGAGCCGGTAAGCTGATTCTCAGACACATTTCTCGCGCTGCGCGACACCGAGAAAAGAAAATATGCTAATCGCTTCCGTTGCTGGACTTGAAGGATGTAATTATTGGTATGTTGTTTCTTGTTTCCGTTGTGCCGCAGAGAATCTCGACCGACTAACACAGGGTTTTTTCTGATGTGTAGCAAAGAAAAGGTAATATGATTCGTCTTATTGCAGATTCCACTTCTATGCGCCGTCTAACACCTGCACGATAGAAGAAGAAGTGCGATGAAATCAGGCCCATATGCAGCCGCTGCCAAGACCATGGCCAGAGCTGTGTATATGAGCCCATCAAGCCTCGCCAGCGCCGCAGGCTAGACTCTTTTGACGATTCATCTTTGACCGAAATATCGACGGCCTTGGAGCATCATACGTTATCTCGAGCCGCTCAGAAACGGTTGACTTTGGGGCAATGGGAGGCCCCTCTTTGGTGCTCTGACATTGGATTTGATGACAACTTTGCGCTGGACGAACACATGCAACAACCTGCTTCGGCAGTCGACTGCAACCAAGATGTCTTGGATGAAATATTCACGTCATGGGCCGCCGACACTAGAGCGCAGGATGCCTGCCTAGACGCCGATGGGTTTGACTTTATCACACCCAATGACCCTGTGAAGCAAGAAGGCGACGACGACGACGACGACGACAGCAACCACAAGCCTCCCATCGATGAAACGGCCCCTTCCGATACTGCCTCACAAAACACATCTCTCGCCGTGGTTGGCCCTGTGTCGGTTCCATCTCCTGCTATAGAGTTCATCATACCTGCATTTGCCGAATTCTCCGACCAGACTAACAGGCGAGCGTTGATTGACCACTTCACCAATGTTTTGTCCCATCTCATCGTTTTGCGCGAAGACGAGGGTAACCCATTCCAACGGCTTGTTTTGCCACTATCTCAGAAGAGCACAGCGGTCTCAAACTCCATCTTTGCCCTGGCTTCAGCCCATCTGGAGCACAGAGGCGTACACAACAGCGAGCGGAGCGTTTATTTCCACAATAAAGCAATCAATGGATTAGCTGCTCTGATTGCAAAGGGGTGTGATGCGAATAGAAATGAGCTGTTGGCCGCCATCATCCTCTTGATATACTACGAAGTGGTGAGCTACGCGCGCTATCCCGTTGCTTTGTAGTCATTGTTGTGATGCTAATGGCGCAATAGTTGGTTCAACGTGGACGTTCAAATATTGTCGATGGCCACTTAAAGGGAGCCATGGCGATCATGGGCAGCACCCAAGCGTTGGCTGACCCAACGGCCGTTTTCCTGGAACGAGTGAGTTCCTTGCGACACCCCGCTTCACCACTTATTTCCTCAGCTAATCAAGGCAACACTTTCCAAACAGGCATTCCGATTCTATGATGTGATAACAGCGTTATCATTCAACTCTACACCTATTCTACCTACGCCGGACTGTGAAAATTTCGCCCCGTTCCCCTCAGTTGACTGTCGCGGCGCTACTGGACCTGCAGGGAACGTCGACACGCTACTGGGAATGGCCACTTCTCTATGGCCCATCATCTACCGGCTCTCTACTCTAGGTGGACTGAAACGGCAGCTCCTCGAAGCCGAGCTCAGGGGTGATGATTCAGAGACGGCAAAGCTCCGAATGGAGTTTGAGACTACGGCTTCTGCGGTGGAGTTTGCTCTGCAAGAATGGGTGCCTTCCCCAGACGAATCCTTGCCCAAGGATACAGATAATCCCATCATGGCTGGGGTGCCTGCGAAAAAGCAAATGGAGAGCATTTTGAATAGCGCCATGGCGTATCGACACTCCGGGTTCGTCTACCTATACCGTACCATTTACGGCTGCTCTCGGCGCCATAGCGTCGTGCAACGCCACACTCACATCAGTCTCACCCACTGTATGGAAACAGTGAGGAATAAAGGTCCCATGGGGGCCTTGCTCTGGCCGCTGTTCGTTGCATCATGTGAGGCCACTGATGCAGACGACCGAGAGCTCTCCAGGCAGGCATTTGCGGCTATAAATCAGCGACAAGGCATGACTAATATCGAGCGAGCAAGATGCATAGTGGAAGAGGTCTGGAGACGAGCAGACAGCGGCGAAGATGACGAGGATGACGAGGATGAGATTGTGCACATTTGCAAGCAAAAGAATGATTTGTGGAGAAGAGTCAGCCAAGACATGGGTGTGACAGTTGTCTTTGGTTAGGGCATAATGGACTATCTGAGTCTTTGGTGCTACGTTGCTTCACAAGTTATGTGTACGGGATGTCTTGGTTTATTTCATGGCAGGAAAATCAAGCCGGTGACTATTTGATTTTTTTTTTCAGATTACAGCAAGCTGGATGAGGCGTATGGAGATGTTATGGAGTTACTACCGGCGAGGTTGGGTGAGGCATTGGGGATGCTATCACATGGGCAAGGCGAGAAAATATCCAATGGGTGGGTTCCTAATAATACCGATATCAATGAATATGATACTTTGACATGAACCTTGAGCATCTGACGACTCATGATATCGGGCCGATGAGGAATTGCACCAGGAGCAATGCAGGCCAAGCATGAAACAACAACAAATGAAGCTGTATACTACCTAATCTGGTGTTAGGATAGATACAGTGGGCCCTGAGCACTGTATACTTGTCAAGACTCAGAGATAGGAAGAGGGAATTACGTTCAAGACTTGTCTTTGCTTGGCAGGTCGTGGCGTGATATCAAAGGCCAAATGTTACGTTGAATCAAGGCACCCGAAATAAGCGTTGGAGTGCATATTGATTTTGACACAAAGGGGTTACATGAGCGGAGCCGTGCCGTGGGTTTTCACGTGCTAGAGGCGTATAAGATGCCTGCTGTTGCTGAGGAAATATACGCTTCACGATGCTAAGCAAGTGCCATCCCCACACAGGTTTGAAGGATGCCGAGGTCACAGGATCAGATGGAAAAGATGGAGTAACGATCCTAGATCCTGGTTTACTTTGGAGAGGTGCCCTTCAAGTAGCGCAGGATTTGCATTGCATGGGGATGGGTTCGGAGACTACCCGAAGTCAAGTTAGGACATCCATGAAGGTGAGCGATCAAAACTGGGGTGTTTTTGATTTTTGTGAGAATTGAGTTGGGGATGTGAATTTTTAGAAATCAAGGTTGTGATGGGTACCCGAGTACCCGCTCGAAGAAAGAGGTTGGAAATTGCAGCAGCTTAGGCCGTGAAGAGAATAGAATGGGTTGATGAGAAACTAGCTAGTGGTTTAGGCAGACGAATAAAGACGAATAAAGCGAGAGCAGGGAAGCCAAGCGAAGTAATCCGATTTGTTACTCTGAGCTATCGAGTTCGGAGTTAGCTAGGATAAAATAGCCTGAACGAGACAAAAAGAGTCGGTCCGCGAAGCCAGACGGAGTTCGGAGCAGGCGGAATTGTTCAATTGTTTGTCGATCCCAAGGAATACTAGTACCTATCTTGATCGCATGGTGTTGCGTAGGATGGTGATGCTGGCCGTTGCCTAATTAGGAAGTTCGGATTGTTTGAGGGAAGTTTTTTGGGAAGAGCCGTGATGATTCCATGTTCTGCTAGACTTTTTGACTTCTCGGAGTTTGTGGCCCGCGTTCGTTGGTAGGATTGCGGGGGGTTGCATCGTGTTCGGGGCCATGCGCTAAGAGGGATGCTAAATAGTGTCGTGGAGCCCCGTCAAGGCTTGTTTTTTGTTGGTTATAGTACGAGGATGCAGGAGTTAGTTACGTGTGTGCCTTGTGCCTCTGAGGACAAGCTGCAGGATGCTCGTACGACTTGACCAAGAAGCTGTACAGTGAGTAGGAAAACTTGAGTGAGGCTGTGACTATGATAGTTGAGAAGCTGTCTGTAGGGTTCTCGTAGTGCTCGTCAGACGACGCCCTATGAGAGACAAGCTTTTTTTTCTTTTCGATTTAGCTGCATGGGTAGATCTGGGGGGCATCTCGGATCGGAGGTAGACAAAGGTCCGTACGGTGAATTTTCTAGGTGCTAAACAGAAGGGATCAATTTCGATGCCCGCAATCTGGCTATGCTGTTACAAGAAGGTCGGCAGTGCGTGAACGTGAGATGTAAGACGAAAAGTATCGAGCAAGGGCCAGAAGAGCGACGAGCCGGGAGAAGACTTCTAGAAGCCGGCTTTGAGACTTTGTTGAGTTTGTGTACTCCGAATGTATCTTGTGACAAGGACATGCTCTGTTCAGCGCTCTGGAGCTTGCAGCTGGACGCTGCTTGGTGCGGGTATCCAGTACTTGGCCCAGCCGCAACACGCGCGTCCACTGCGGAGTACCGGTACCTTGCAGCCGCTGGAACTGCACTTACTTCTCATTGCTCCAGGCACGCCCCTCCCTCCAGTCTTTTTGCTCCTGGAACGGAGAGTCTGGGGAGCAGTACATGCAGCTGGTACCACCAATTTACCCACTGCAGTGCAGCAATTCCATCCCCATTTCCAAACCTCCATCCCACGACAATTTCAGCCCAGCCGAACGGTGCCTCTGCATAGCCCTACCGTACTTTTGTGTTCCACGATTAATGCCCTACTGCCACCACTCGCTAGCTGCTGACTCCCTAATACTACTCTATCATTACTGACTCGGAAACTCCTCGAGACGGCTGACTAACCGACCGGCGGGTATCTAAATTCGATCTTCCGAGCCCTCTACGACCAAACCGAGTGTCCATCCTTCGATTGCACATCCCTCCGGACCCAGACGGAAGCATCACCAAATTCGGGATCCCGTTGCTTGATGGCATAGATTCGACTCCCTTCGACTGCCGAGCAGATCGTGCCGACTTCCCGCCCGCTGCCGGTCTCCGTCTTCCGTTATCCGACTCCGCTTGATTGCAGAGCCCACGCATGCGACTGTGTTGCTGCTCCGCATCGCCCTCCGTCATGGTCGTGGTCTAGCCATGACAACGCTGCTCAACAACAGGCCAGATTCGGGTCCCCCGCCGCGGCAGATTCGATTTGTGCACAATCAGGGCCAGCCGCCGTCCAAGCGACGAAGGATCAATGCAGCGTACGTTTCGTTCTTCCAGAGTTTCGCGGTTCTGCTTCTGTTTTTTCCGATTCGTTGCGTCATTGTTGGTGGCGAATGGCATAGACATATGTCTACCGACACCGGCCCAGGCACGAGACCAATACCAATAGACACCCCAAGCTAACTGCCCGTCTCTTTCTTGCGACACAGATGCTTGACTTGTCGAAGACGAAAGACGAGATGCGCCGGCGAACGACCGCTATGCTCGACTTGCACTAAGAATGGCCACCAGTGTCTGGGCTATCCAGAAGAGAGGAGAGATGGCCTCGAGTCCTCGGGCTTGAAGCCAGGTGACGAAGATGCAGCGCCAATCGAAGATTTCAACCATGAAGACGACGTCGCCGTGACCAGGAAACATCCCGCTCCCGTTTCCGAGAATCGTCCGACGTCGTCTGGGAGAAGCAACGTGCAAGCTGCCTCTGCCTCTGCTGCTTCACGGCCATTGCGGCGCAATATCGAGCCAAGCATTGAACTCGGCACCGATACCAACCCCAGTGACGCTGAGGCGCAACAGTCCCCCGTATTGCATCATCACCAACACCAGCCTCACCCGCATCATCAGGCTCATCTCTCAGTCACGTCTGATGACCTACCTAGCTCCCCCACCCTGCGCCGATCAGCTCCCAGCCGTCGTATTCCTTATTTCCGCTATTTCGGTTCCACAGCCATTGTCCCGGGGTTCAAGCAAATGGTCGTCTCTGTCCGCGACAGGCGTCGTTCCACTGGAGGTTCACATTCCGGAGCTTCTCTTCAGTCTACTCCCAGCGGTGTGATAGCCAGCGGTTCGGCCATTGACAGTGACATTGTTCGCGAAGACATCCCATCATACGACCCCAACAGTTCTGCTCCCGTCCCTCCCCTCATTATTCAGCTGGTCACAACATTCTTCATCCACGTGGGATGCAATTACCCCTTTATCAGCAAAGAAAAGTTCCTGCGCCATGTCAAGGAGAAACGGGTGGAGTCAATGCTGGTTGACGCCGTCTGCGCCATCGCCGCGCGATTCTCAGATCACCCTATCCTAACAGGTGGCAATGACAAAATGCCCCGGACGGAGAGGGGTCAAGTGTTTGCGCAGAGAGCCAGACAGGCCACTGTTGATACCTTTCCATGTCCTTCCGTTGGTGCGGTTCAGGCATGTCTGCTCATGGCGTACGAGAGCTTTGGGGCAAACCAGGATAGCGCTCTGTGGATGTATTTGGGCTTGGCCATACGCATGGCAATCGACCTCGGCCTTCAAAAGTGTGTCGGGATCCAATATCAAGGCGAAAAAGATCCCTTTTACACCCGACACCGAAGCCGCGTCAATGACGATGACCACGAGAGCCCGGAAACACACAACGTTGAGGGTATCGGCGCCCTTAGCCTGGAAGAGCAGAAAGAGGTGGAACAGGAGCGCATTGACACCTTTTGGTCCGTCTTCATCCTGGATCGAGTCATCTCCTCTGGCACTGGAAGGCCTGTAACCATCCGAGACGGCGACTACGAGCTCGCCTTTCCCGAATCCAACAAAGACCTGGCTACCGGCTGGCCTAACCCATTTCCCGTCTTTCTCAAAATCATCAACCTCTACGGTCAAGTGTGTGATGTGCTGAACAATCTTCATGACGCCCAAGACCTCACGCAGGACAAGTGGGATCAGCTCTCTGAGATGGAACATAGGCTCACGAGAATGTACAAGCACTGGGATCCGCGTCTCCAGTTCAATGTCAGCAACTTCAAGACGTATCTTGGCATGGGGCAGGGCACCAATTTCATCCTCCTTCATTTTTGGTTTCACGCGCTCTTCATCATCTTGCATCAGCCGACCTTGCTTACCCCGTTTTGCGAACTTCGGAGCGAGCTCCAGCTTCTTTCTGACAGCCGCGAGCTGAGCATGAGCAGCGCTAAAACGATCTGCGACATCTTGTCCTTTGCTGATTTGATTGATCCAAAGAGCTTCATTGGCAATCCATTCACAAACCAACCCATTTACATCGCCGCATGTGCCTTTTTGATGGAATCCAGTGCCTCGTCCAATGGATCTGAGGGTTCATCTAGGGAGGGCACGCCCCCCAATCAGACGAGCCGCTCCCAGCGGCAGCCAAAACCAAACAGCAAGCAATCTCGGCATTCGCTTCTCGCGTCGGCCGCGAACCAAAACTATCAACGATGCTACAATTCTATACAACAGATACAGGCCTACTGGGGTGGCGTAACATACATTCTTACCGTCCTGGACCAAAAGTCAAAAGGCACGTGGGACTGCGAGACGTATACGGTGGAGGAATACGAGAGCACCAAGCTACCTCCTCCTCGGCCATCCATTGGTGAGCAACTCTCTCGATTCGAGAAGCAGTCGTCACCAAAGATTGCTGGCTCGCCAATTGCGTGGAGTCTATCGGGAACGGCCAATTCGCCGAATTCGAGCCTGACGCTCATGTATCAGGCGATTAACAATGCAAGTGGAATGCCACCTGCTGGCTTCACTTCGCATGCGCACCCCATGGCTAGGCCATCTGGCGGTTCGCCTGGAAA
Organism: Trichoderma camerunense; assembly: GCF_050948025.1. Taxonomy (NCBI): domain Eukaryota; kingdom Fungi; phylum Ascomycota; class Sordariomycetes; order Hypocreales; family Hypocreaceae; genus Trichoderma; species Trichoderma camerunense. The sequence goes on along the minus strand of NW_028145353.1, from coordinate 228,229 downwards.
CGCGACTTACGAATCGGCTAGGCAAGCAATGCCGGAAGTGGGAGGCATGTATTCGCCGCCGATTCCACAGCCAAACATGTCTGCCATTAGGAACTCTCCTAGACGGCCGTATGCTACCAACCCGATGACTTCTTCCGGTGCAAACTCACGGAATCAAACCATGATGAGCTTTGAGGGCATCCCGGAAGAGTCCAACGAAGCAAAGCCAATGATTCCTCCCGGTTACGCGACCTCTGGGCCAGGATCTGGGCGATACGATACCTACAGTGTATCGCCCACCAGTGGCCCTAACTCTCACAGCATGGTGAGCTCTGCGGCTGTCACTAGTGCTCCTGGGACAACTGCACATACCAACATGTATTTTGCGCAAAACATGCCGTACCAGGCGGCCTGGGGTCCCATCATGGGGAACATGGATGCCATTACGTTTGACAGCCAAGACATTGACATTGAGGCTCTTGGGTTACAGCAGCCAGATCTGATGAGTGGTTGGCTTGAGTACATGCCTAGCGATGTGCTGGGTTTGTTTGATGAGCATCAAGATTCCGGCCAGGGCAGCCATTAGATGAGATGGAGTTATTGACTGGCTATCTGTCGACTTCTTCCTTGTTCATGAGTTTTGGACAACCCTAGCGATTTGGAAGGCTAATCTCTCTGTTTTTAACCATTTGTTTGGCGCTCCTTTATCATTTTAGCGATTCAAAAATTAGGTGTTTTGGGGATATGGGGGCAGCCATCTCTTTTCATACTATATAATGTCTACAACATACAAACATACATATTGATATCAGATTTTTTTTCCCCCACGTTCATATATTGCATGATTTTTTTTGTATATGAATTAGTGTACCATTACAATTTGGCTTATGTCAACCTTGGGATGATAGGTATCGATGTGGCCAGTTTATGACGTTTTGTTGATTCGATACAGACGTATGTATGCTGATATTTTAGGATCATATGGGGGCGTGTGTATAGGGAAGTGGGTTTATTGGCATCATTTTGGTGTCCGGATCGTCGTGCAGATCTTATGAAAGCAGGATTTGTACATGTAAAGTACGGGCGCTAGACGTTTTTGCTTGAATACGCGTGCATACAAGGATGGAGTTGGTATCAAGCGAGATTCGGGAGCAAGTATTTGTCTGGTTTGGATGGCTGGTTATAGTTGAAAGAATTGCAGCGGCTTTTGATCTTGATAATACAGAAAACTTCTGCTATTTCTATAATTCCTACGACGTTATATATAGATAGATCCTACTACATATATGTATATATATACTTTGTCTGGGGTGGGTTTGAACAGTCTGAACATTCCCGTGATATCTCCCAAGCCTTTTCTCCGTTACTTTTGTATTTTCTCTTCGTGCATTTTTGATGAATTGACAACTCCATAACTCCGCTTTTGCTTTTGTTCTTTTCTTTCTCTTTTTAACGGTTTTTCATTCGACACGGTCATGTATCAACTCATGAGCTCTTGCGCATCTGGATAGACACCTGTCTCGCGTGCTGGGCCATGACGGCATCGGCAATGGCCAGGGCAGCCATGGCCTCGACAATGGGCACGGCTCGGGGGACGACACAGGGGTCGTGACGGCCCTTGGCAGCGAGCACGCCCTCGCCCGAGGCATCGTAGAGGGCAGTGGTCTGGTCCTGGCCGATGGTCGCAGGGGGCTTGAAGGCGACGCGGAAGAAGATGGGCATGCCGTTGGAGATGCCGCCCTGGATACCGCCGGAGTGGTTGGTCTTGGTGACGAGGCGCGAGCGGGGGATGCCCAGCTTGCTTTCGGCGGCGGACACGAGCTGCTCGGGGGCCGGGGTGAAGGGGTCGTTGTGCTTGGAGCCGTTCATCTCGGAGCCCAGGAAGCCGGAGCCGATCTCGAAGCCCTTGACGGCGGGGATGGACATCATGGCGTGGCCCAGGGTGGCCTGGAGCTTGTCAAATGCTGGCTCGCCCAGGCCAGCCGGGGCGTTGCGGATGACGCAAGTGACGGTGCCTCCGGTGCTGTCCTCCTGCTCCTTGAGCTCGGCGATGCGGTCCTCCATGCGGCGCCCAGTTTCCTCGTGGGGGCATCGCACGGGCAGGAACTTGTCGACGTCGGCGCGGGTGAGGGTCTGGGCGAGGCTGAGGAAGCCGGGGTCGGCGCTCATGGCGTCAGCGTCGCCGAAGAGCTTGATGGTGCCGACGGAGGTGACAAAGGCGACAATCTCGACGCCGTAGGCCTCGCGCAGCCACTTCTCGGCGACGGCGCCGGCGGCCACACGGGCAATGGTCTCGCGCGCACTGCTGCGGCCTCCTCCGGAGGAGGCCTTGATGCCGTACTTTTCGAGGTAGGTCCAGTCGGCGTGGCTGGGACGGGGGTAGAGGTCGATGGTCTGGTTGCCGTAGTCCTTGGGGCGCTGATCCTCGTTGGGGACGGTGAGGAGGATCGGGGTGCCGAGAGTGAGGCCGTCTTCGGTGCCGGAGTGGATGGTGACGCGGTCCTTTTCGTTTCGGGGCGTGGTGATGGAGGACTGGCCGGGGCGGCGGCGGTTGAGCTGGGGCTGGATGTCGGCTTCGGTGAGGGCGAGGTTGGGCGGGCAGTTTTCGATGATGCACGAGACGGACTTGCCGTGAGATTCACCGGCACTGTATGCGAAGAGGGAAGTTTAGTCGATTAGTCTATCAATTGGGTATTGGTGAGGTTGCGATTATGGGATGGTGTTGAACTTACGTGGTGACCTTGAAGTAGTGGCCAAAGGTAGACATGATGGGCGAGATTGGAGAGTTGAGGAACTATAGAAGAGATGGATATAATAAAAAACACAAAATTGAGAATAAGAGGAATTTCAATCAGTTCTGTCTGAGGGAGACAGTCGTGGCGGGAGACGTTGGAGGAGAGGGAGGTTGTAAGTGAGGTTGAGGTGGAAGAGTTGCAAAAGCAAAATTCATCGGGCGATGACTGCATATGCGCAATCGCTGATATGATAAGCCGATTTCGGTGGCTGCCACTGACTGCATTTCTTTGGCGGGGGAGGGGCAGAAGTCTATTAGAATGGACTTACCCTAGACCTGTGCAATTAAAATCGGTAATTTTGTATGATTGATGCATCTCGGTTGCAATGGTGCTGAATAATTGGGAATAATTGATTCAATCTTCCATCCCATAAACCATTGGTTAGTGCAATTGGCCGTAAATAATTTTGAATTTGCTCCAGGCAGTATATGGCTTGTGCGATAGGCTACGACATGTCTATAACTAGTGCAACGATCTTATAGCTGCAGCTACCTAAACAAATAATTGCCGGCCAGCTTCGGCTTGCAAGGATGTAAAAACATCTACAAGCTTCAATTTCTCTCTCACTCACTTTTCCATTGCCTCAACTCACGACGCGCCTCCGCCACAATGATACCCTCAATACGCTCTACATAAAAACCTCTACTCTCCTCTTTTATCCTCATCCGCTTCTTCGCAATGAAAATCCCACAATTAATTAGCCGTAGAGCCACCAATCATCTACGAGCTTCAACATTCTCATCTCATCTTCATCGCCCTCTCACATCGCGATTCTCGACAGACGCAGCCGCTCATCCCTCTAATAAAGTCCAAATCTACCTCTCCAAATCAACAGATCCCTTCCTCAATCTCTCCGTCGAGCATCGCCTCCTCCAAATTACGCCTCCCGACTCAACCGTCCTCACCCTCTACGTCAACTCCCCCAGCATCATCTTTGGCCGCAACCAGAATCCATGGCAACAGATCAACCTAAATCGCTTAGCACAAATTGCTCGGAATCCGTCTAGTGTGGGTTGGAAGGACTCACCTATCCAATTGATACGGCGGCGATCCGGAGGTGGCGCGGTATTTCACGATATCGGCAATGTCAACTTCAGTGTCATCTGTCCCCCTGAGCATTTTGATCGAAACAAGCACGCCGAAATGGTAGTTCGCGCCTTGAAAGCGCTGGGAAGACCGAACACGCGTGTCAATGAGAGGCACGATATCGTCATGGATGTAGCATCACAAGCAGAAGCTGCGACATATAAAATCTCGGGCTCAGCTTACAAACTCACGCGTCTGCGATCGCTTCATCATGGAACCTGTCTTCTTCGGAGTCCTAACCTATCGAGTATCTCGGGTCTGCTGCGCTCTCCCGCGCTTGGCTATCTAGATGCCCGCGGCGTCGACAGTGTGCGCCGTCCAGTCAAGAATATTGATGTTGGTAATGACGAGTTCAAGGATGCTGTGGTGAGCGAGTTTGAGAGCATGTACGGAGACGTTCATTTCCGAGGGGAATTCGACGACACAGCGCTTCAGATGGAGGATATACGACGAGGATATCAGGAGCTTCAGTCCAAGAGCTGGATCTGGGGCCAGACTCCACGATTTACCTTTTCAACGCATCCCACAGAGGAGGACCCTCGACCTCGTCCAGAGTTACCATTTGATGTAAGCGTTTACTCTTCTACTGTGATAAGGTTTATTGGCTAACATGATGTTCCAAGTTGAACATGAGTCTTCTTGCTAGGCACGGCGTCATTGATGAGGTGAACATTAAGCATAGTGATGGAGCTGCTGTCGACACCTTAGATGCCTCCAGATTCCATGGCGCTTCAATATGGGAGATTGGCGATTGGGCAGAGTCGCTTACTCAAGCTGGGCTCGGGGACAGCCTCAGCAAGGAAGCAGGGGCTTGGCTGAACGGTATATTTGGCACTGAATACACCAACATGTGAGGTTTTTTGTACACTTTGGGGACTAATTTTTGTTGGATACGTATTTATGCATAGATCTGTAAAATGGCTAAGTCGGCGCATGTTTGGGTAGTATTAGATGTGTGATAGATAGGATCGCAGCTACGAATAACTGACTAGATGGACTCAATGGCACCTTTCTACACATATGCACAGCAATGCTTGTATATTTTGGGGAGATGTATAGATCTTTTGGCCAAAAAAGGTTCAATTGAAATGGATAAGCACAAAACCAGCGATACTTGCTCATGGTCGCTGATCTTACCCAACGGGTATACCTCCCGTTGGTGTTACTCTGGAAAGATAGTTTTCCATAAAAGATGATCAATATTTTTAGTTATCCTCTCTCCCACATTCATACTGATAACTAAGGATTCTCACTCTAATCGTTTATGTCTCAAGCCAAGAGTTCCCTTGAGTTTAATCTTATGGGCGTCTTCAGCTGGAAACGATATCGTCTGGATGAAATAGACAAGGCTAGTTGCATTAATTATGCCAAATATCAGAGTTCCCCCCCCCCTTTCATCAAGGCATATATGACGACCATTCTCACATAGGAGTCGATAATTGCAGAGGAGAGACACTCAAACCGTGGCAGTCTGTTTGATACAGCCGTTCAGACTCTCTCAAGGGAATGAAGTGTGCGGCCAAGCGAGACAAATCAAGTCAATTGAACTATGCGACACTACTGAGATATACAGTGAGCTTGGAAATTCGCATCCTCCTCAAACTTAAAGTATAGCAATCGTCCCGATTGACATCCAATTATAATCGTGTGCCCATGAGCGGTTGACCAAGTTGGGCGATGTATTTTTGGCAGAAGAATCAACCTTTTCCCCATCCAGGTGATCCATCTCTCTTCAGGATCATCCGATTCATCAAACCAGCCAGAACTAAACCCAAAAGGACTCCAATTGGTAGGCTGGATTTGGACTTTCTCATCGTCCCTCATGGTTTCAATGAGGATTGGGCCTATACCTGTAATGATATACTCTGGGAAAGGTTCATTTGGGTAAAGCGTGTAGATTGTAACATCAGAAGGCGCTCTTTTCTTGAGTTCGCATGGTTGAACATCAACATCCCAGATTGCTAATCCAGTAGAAGTTGAGGCGATAAGACGTTTTGAGTTGTCAACCAGCGCCAATGAAGATATTGGGTCGTAGTCTGCATTTTGCACGATTATAGGTGTCAATGGTAGTTTCTGTTGAGCCTCTGAGAAGTCCCATAGCAATATCTGGCCATTATTTGCACCAGACACGAGATATTTGCCATCAGGAGAGAATGTGGCACACATGACGTAGTCATCATGCCCTTGGAGTACTTGACTACTGATCACTTCTTCTTCATCTTCATGTTTGATGATAGCTGAGTCTGCATCTATCATCTCCGTATCACCTTTGTGCGTGAGATCCCACACGCGCAATGTCCTGTCGTCAGAGCAAGATACAACAAACCGCCCATCAGGCGAAAATATTGCGCATCTCACCCAACTTTCGTGGCCTCTCAGTGTAATTGATTTGGCCTCATCGAATGCGTCCCACACTCGCACAGTTTCGTCATCAGATGTCGAAACAAGGGCTTTGGAATCTTGGGAGAAGTTGATACATCTGATGAAGTCTTCATGGCCACGAATTTCTCGCCGAAGAGTGCCAGTTTTCCCTTCCCAAAGACAGATTAGGCCATCTTCCGAACCTGAGGCAATTGTATCTCCGTCCTGGGAGGTAGATACCATGCAGATCGGTCGTTTATGGACTGATGTGTGTTGATCTTCTTCTTCTTCTTTCGCTCCAACGTTCGATTTTATTCCAGTCTCGTAATCCCAAATGCGAAGTGTTTTATCGCTCGAACAAGTAGCGAGGAGCTTTCGAGACGGGGAAAACGACAGACCAAACACAGCCCCAGAGTGTTCCGTTAATGTCAACAATGGCTTCTTACCATGGCCCTCCCAAGGTCCGGTCCATATTCTGGCTGTTCGATCTCTCGAACTGGATGCTAGAAATAAGCCATCATGGGAAAATGAAAGCCCACAGACTTCATCTGTGTGGCCGCTGAGAATGGCCATCGTTGTGCCGGACTTGCAGTCCCATATATAAATCTCCCGGGCTCCAGCAGCTATATATTTCGAGTCTGGAGAAATCGCAGCTTTGCTGGTGAACTCTGCTTTTGTTCCACCTGGTAAAGAGAAATCCCATAGCCTTTTCAACCCATAGAGCGTAACGCCGCTTGGTCCAGCGAATTCACGGATTTCTTCATGCTCGCTGTCTAGTTCCCAGACTGAGACGCAATTGTAGATTACAGTTGCCAGCAAATTATTTTTGGAGAACTGTATACTTGAAGCAGGATTCCATTGAAGGGCCACTTTGCGGTATTCCACTAGATTCCAGATGGTGATCGTACCGGATGATGCCACTGCTAGCAAGCTTCCATCAGGTGAAAAAGCCAAGTCATCTACTTGCCGGCTAGTTCCCAACAAATTTATACCATCGGGTATGTCCACAAGCGTATTTGTGTTGGTATTCCAAATCTTGAGGTTCCTGCCATCTGACGCAGCTAGGAGTCCCTTGGAAGACAAAGCGATAAGATACACATAGTGGTTGAAAGCTGGGATCTTGTGTTGCATTTTCCCTGTTTCTGTGTTCCAAATGCGTATCGAACCATCGTCAGAGCCAGAAACCAAGTGCTTTCCATCGCCTAAGAAGGCACAACAGCGAACATAGTCCGAGTGTCCTTCAAGAAGATGCACAACATGGCCCCATTGATCATCTGTGGCCGGTGGGACTATCAGTTCTGTAAACTCCCCACTTAAGAATTCTTGTCGTGCAACGCTACTCTTCGGATGGAAAAGAAGAGTATTCAAATTGTTGGGTAGTGTCTCGCTCTGTGAGAGCAGTTGAAAGCGAAAGGCCTGCTTAATCTGACCCAGGACTTTAAGAAGCTTCTGAACGGAATCATGAGTATGAGAAGCATATACCTGGATGTTGAGTTAGCGAATAACCCATATTCTAATTCTTACGAAGTCAAAACATGGCTCTGTGGGTATTAGAAACACACCTTGATGAAGTGAGATTCCAACTCGCGCAGCATTGATGAAGCTTGAGGTAACCAGCCAAACGAAGCAAGACACGACTGCCACTGCAAATGATGCTTCGTGAGAAAATCATGCCACATATCCACCACAACTTGCTCAGGATACTCCATAGAGGAGAGATGCTTCATCCAAAAAAGAATGGGATACTCGATGGACTTGGTATCTTCCGCATCATGCGCGTTACGAGATAAGAAGGTCGATATTAGATATAAGCACTTCTGTAATATTGACCTTTGTGGTTCAACATTTGCAGTGTCAAGGTCTTCTTGAATGAAGTTTCTAGCTGTCCTTTCCGTAAAGCATACTGTATCGCCACACAGTTGCAAAAAGGCGAAACACTTCTTCTCAATCAGGAGTTTGATGTCAACTTCTGGTGGAAAGTCCACAATAGCTCTAAGCTCGGTAATATGGAGCGGTCTGTACACTCCCGCCATTACCCCAAGTACTTTGTAACAATAATCTCTGTCTTTTTTGACATACCCTTCAATGAACCGTTTCATGAGAGTGTATAATGGACTTTTGTGACTTGATAATTGATGCAGCATGTCATTAGCATGCCATGGCTCAACTCGCTTCAAAGCCTCACAAGTTATATCTACTTGAAAGACATTGCCAGCAGATATAGTTCTCAGCTTAGATGTAATTTGAGATCTAAAATCTTCGGAATAAGCATGGGCTAGTTCATCAATTTTAGAAGCGGTGTAAAGCTGCTCAAAAATAGGTGCGATGCTTGCTTCCTCGAGGTTGAGACTGGGATAATGCTTGTGGTTAAGCCTTTCAAGGACTTTCGGGTATTCATCGAGGGCATCCGATGATAACAACCACTTGACTTTGGAAGATAGATTGAGAGTTGCGTCGATCAAATCTAAAACGGAACCTAGCTCGTCAAGACCACTTCCAACTTCATCGATGCCATCTATGAGAAACAGTGTGGCAACAAATGATTCATCTTTCACCATGTTGCATAAAATCATCGAAAGAGCATACATGTCATTGCTGCCGAATGCATGCTTTCTTTTCGTCTCTGTGCAATGATTGACTAAATGCTTGGCTAGCTTTGGCTGTTGGTCCTGCACAATATAGATGATGCTTTTGACAATTGACGCAGCATCCTCTATTCTCAATTGGCCATTGCAGCTAAATGAGAATGATATGTGTATAATGTTCCCGATTTGGTGTTCCTGTGGGAGATACTCCTGAACGATGGCTCTCATCATCATCTTGGTACCTGTCGCTGGGGGACCGCTGATCCAAAGCAAGCGCGCCGTATCAAAGCGTCTGTATTGTTCTGTTGATGATAGCCACTGATATAAAGGCTCGAGAACTGGGTCACCGTGCTGGAATATATTTGAAGCATCTTTCCGTGGGTCTATCGCATTCAAAAGCTTCAGCGACCGATTCAATCCTTCAGGCTGGATCGTAACATCTCCTGGAGTTGTCTTGCCAAGTTTTGCGTTTGTGGAGTTGATCAACTGGAGCATTTGCGATTGTAAATCTCCTGTAGAGAAACATGCTAGTGAATTCTCTGCATTGATAACATTCTTGCAAAGAGTTTCGCCCAGAAAAGGCGAATCTTGACCAGGTTTAGCCAGGAGTCTCTCGAGAGGGTGGCCGTATTGATGACATATAATTTGAACTTTGCATAGAATAATCTCCTGGTAGAGATTAATAATATGCATCCTTAGCAATGCGTGTTTCTCATGAGAGGATTCCTTTCCAAATCTATCCTGAATCGCGCCACTGTGTAGCAGAGCAGGCAGAGTATTATACCAGGCCATTCTGGAAACAATGTAGGTAAGACTTGATGTGATTTCATCTGATCCAAGTTCTGGATCCGTAAGTTTCTAATCTTCCATATTAGCGGATTGCTCTATTTTGACATCTTCTGAGATTAAAACAAAAAAATTACCTGTAGACAAAGGCACAGCCCTGCCCATGGTATGGCTGCGTCTGGAAGATTACAGACCGCAGACTTGATGATATCTCTTGCTGGTTTACTCATACCAAGTTGTTGATTGACATTCTTGGAAAGCTTACTGCGATTAGAATCGAGACAAGAAGATATAATCCTGCTTGTTTTTTGTTGCCTCTCAGAAGGGCTGAAGAACACGAAAGTCCCAGCTTCTTGGTCTATCATTGGCAGACTTGGTGACGATACAGAACACCGTGCTTTCAGATATAATTCTATGACTTTCTCATAGAATTGGATCTGCTGAGGAGCTTGAGATTTGGCCATGTCATATGCCTCATCCCAAAGGCTCGAGATAACTGGCGAGGCAGATACCATAGAGTCTGTTTCGAACATATTTGTGAGCTTTGATGGTTTATCTTTTTCGATTGGTTGAATCTCTTCTATGTTGTCTTGATCCCATTCTTCCACCTCTTTGTGTTCCTTTGTATCAATAATTAGAGGCTTAAGATTCTGAATAGTCGACAGAGTTGAGGTGTCATCTTGAATAGCAATACGATCTGCTTTTCGCAAATCTTCGAGTTCCCTTTGATTCGGCTCTGGCGCCATGTCTTTTAGATTGGAGGATGATGATAACCCAAAAAGATAGTTTGTAGACTATGGAGCAAGTGAATAACGACCTTCAAATGCTTATATCTTGAGTGACTGCTTCGGGAACCCAATACACGTTGCAATCAAGACCTAGTACAGGTAGGAGTTGACCGGGTCAGGGGCAGAGACCCCTCAACCCTAAGATATGACCTCGGATGAGGGGTAAGGCCTTTTGTTACCGTTGGTCGTACAAACAGTACTCCGTGTAAACTCTTTTTGATTGGAAATGTAGTTACCCGTCGTCGGAAATGATGATCCACGTAGACCACGTACATGATTCGGGAGATTTATCCAATCATACATTGAAAATCTCTCACCGCCTGATTGCGATGAATGAGTGGTAATATATAATTGATACGTGGCTCTCGGGAATTGTAGTAGTTCATTATCGGTCGACGTAGTACTAGCTGTCCTATCATTACACAGACAGTAAACACCACAACTATAAATAGGCGGTAATTCACAAGATACGATAACACTGGGCTACATGCATCATTAATTTTATTCCTCACCTACGACAGCGCCAAACACTAAACTTGATTAATCGTCAAGCTCATTCAACGCTGTGAAGCATCTTTACATATTATGAATGCAATGGACTTTTACAATTTGGATGATGAAGAGCCATCGGAAAAGTTGTCCTTTGGCCTTTATGAAAACCTGAATCATGAAGCAACTGAGCAGTCAGGTAGTCTCAAATCTTATGGAGTCAAGGAGCAAAGCTGTGCCATCTACGACCACAAAGAGTCAGGGCACTGTGTGACGGTTGAACGCCTTCTCTGGGTTGATGGATGGGGACACTCAACCATGGATGGCGAGAATACTGAGTCCGAGCAAGAAATGACTCTTGTGGTTCTCAAGATTGCCCTTGTACCGGAGAGCAAGAAGAAATTTTGGTATATGAAGGCGTCTCTGATTTTTGAAGATATGGAAAAGAATGGCGCGAACGAGCCTCAAGTTCAAGCATGGGCGCCCTTTAAAAAGTTCGAGAGGCGGAACCCGACAGTGGCCCATTATACGAAGTCTGGCAAGAAAGAAGGAAGCGTGGAAGTCAGTCAGTCTGCGGCTAGTGCAACTGCTACTTGGAGCAGAGAAAGCGGACTATCTTGGCAACGAACAGTCTTTGACGAGGGTTACTCCAAAACGACGACAAGCAAAAAGACGGGAAATCGGAACGGTGTGACTTGGGTTGTGGACCAGAACGAGTTGCAGAATAACGGTGTTCCCCAGGAGCTGTGGGTTGCCGTTCTCTTATCGCGACCAACAGCAAAGCCATACCTGGCAAGATTCGAGATTGACGCCCGAGTGGACACAGTGGGGGACTTCAAAGATAAAACAAGGACCTTTTTTGGTCTCGGTCCAGGCAGGACCAAGCCTTTCATGATAACTCCTTGGCACAAAGAGGTGTGTTATCATGAGGGCAGAGACATAAGGAAACGCATCGATATCAACAATCTAAACTCATTACGATCTACAGACGATTCATGTATGTTGGATATGGAATGGGGTCCAAATTACCAGGCCGAGGCTACGGCTCTGGAGAGGCCAGATAACAGTAGAGCAACAGCAGACCTTTCCAAGGACAGTCAATCGAAAACCTCGCCAGCTTCCAAGGAAACGCTGGCTCAGACGGCAACCCCAGCTGCAGAGCCAGCCATCCCAGTCGCAGCCGAAACTATTCAGCCGCTGCCGCAGCTGAATCTTCCTCCCTTGGTTGTTGGTTGGCACAGCCCAGGCTCGATGGCGAACATGGACTCAAATCGGCTGACAGGATTGGAAGAGCGCATGGCTCGGCTGGAATCTCGGCTACACGAGCAAGATTCTACGATTATCGCGTTGCAGCAGAAACTGTTGGAAAAGGGGCGTGGCTGGCGGTCTTGAGGTATCGCAGACTTGGCATGTAGTTGCTTAGCCAATGAGATGAAGGTTCGGGAGCTGATAGGATACTCGCATTAGGTCTTTTAATATATTTATCAAAGTACTCCGTATGAATAACCATATTATACGCACTATATGATCAGGTAGATGCCCAAGTGCTACTTCAGAGCGTAACACTGGTAGGACCCGATGCCGTATTGGACGTTTTTATTGGTGTAGATCTATAACAATTTGGCGACTTCCATATTATAAAAAAGAGCAATATACTTGCAAAAATCACTAGATTTGATCGTTAATCTCATATATTATAAATATTTCTCTTTTTCTCTTTTTCTTTTTCTCGTATGCCTGAAGAAGTTGAACCTTCAATCACACAAAAAAATCACCCAAACTTCAAGCCCGAAGCTGCCTCTGAAAATATTCTGGCGGCGTTTACAGATTACAGAACCATTGGGAAGCTTATAGATCCAAGGATGCTGTCCTCTAAGAACGACTTTGCTCGTTTAATGAGCGAAAAATTGGAGAAGTTCAAGGGCCCTCGACGAAAATTGAACAACCTGGCCGATGACTTGTACAATGAGATCAACAACCGTATTCTTGATGAACTTGAGCATGAAAGACGGGAAATATCAAACGAGCTAGAAGATCAGATCAAAATCTTTCTAAAGAATGCAAAGGACGAAAACATAGACGACTGCATACTGTGGTTAATCTTGATGAATGCTGTGGAGAAGTTTGAACCGGCATCATCTGAAAATATAACGCGTACACAAAAAGACAACAGCGACATGGACAATCCAAATTTCCGAATCATCCGTATCATACTGGATATAGCACCACTTCTATCGTTTGAGAGTCTCCAAAACCCCGCGAATGAAATTCCTGGATGGGACCGAGAGAGTGTAATGCAGCGGTGCAAGGCCAATCACTCACACAGTGGGAATAAAAAAACAACACCATTTCACTCTGCGGCCGAAAATGGACATAGTGACATGGTTGCGCATATGTTGAACCAGGGTGATAGCTTCCTTTCCACCGCGGGTGGAGGCTGGGATCCTCAAGACTTCATCAAGATTCTACAGCAGCCAAAGCCGAACCGTTCGAATTCTCTTTCTGCTCTTGGTCTCGCTGCTACAAGTGACAGAGGCTTGGAAACCGTCAAAATTCTTCTCAGCTATAATCCAGATATCGCAATCAGCTCAACTGACAATACATTCAAGACAAGCTTGGAGGATGGAGATGATGGTATTGTGGACGCATTCTTCGAATACAAGGCCTTAATAAAGGCGTTTATTACAGCGGAAAATATTCTCCTAGCGCTGGAGCATTTAAGTCAAAAAAAGCTAAAGCAAGGAGAGGAACTTGAGAACTATATGAAGGTCGTCTGCACGTTGATCAGCCACGCTCCAACAAAGGAAGAACTCAATGATGAGGTTGTCAAGAAAAATATCCAACTCAATTTGAGGCGCGTGTGGGAGAGTAGAAATAAGGACATCGAGCTAGAAATCTCTGGATTTCTTCATATCGCTGTCCAATGCCAAAACGCTGAGTTTGTAAAGATGTTCATGGATGAATATCCGGAGTCAGTTTTGCAACAAATTAACAAAAGATATGCCCTTTGGCATAACAACTTCTTGTCCTCTACGCAGCGTCGGAGCATGGAGGATTTACAGAGCGAGGCAAATCGCAACATTCGTGAAATGTTGGTCACCAGAATCATCAAAGGAAACCCAGCTTTGAAGATGCAGCAGCTTTTGGAAATTTTCCGAGGCTCGGAAGGTATGTTTATCCCTTGTATCATATGATTGGACCACAGAGATAATAATGAGCCCGCCGAGCGACCTTACAATGTAGAATATGGTGAGTTTGTCATGAATAATGACCCAACCCCAACAACCTAGCAAAATCTAATCGTTTGTAGTTGAAGAACTATGCTTTGACCTCTCCCGTTTCAACTCGAAGAAATATCCAGTGTCTGATTTCGTGCGATCACTCATCAACCACCAAGACAACCCAGATCTGCTGTCATACGAGCATACTCTAAAATACGCCGAGTTTCCTAATTTGGACGCGAAAGATGACGAGAAGGAAGTATTCGGTGACGATGTTCATTATGAGCACGCCGAAGTGTTTCTTATCCTCGACTGGCTGAGAAACGATAAGAAGGTTCGCGAGATAATCGAACTCACAGTGCCGGACAGACTTGTGAATCCACACAACGAAGTCAAGATAGGAAACTACCTCAAGATGTTTCAAGTCCAGGTTCTCAATTGGCGGTTCCTAGACCTCTCTATTACGGTGCTCCCTGATCAAGAAACGAAAGAGAGGATTAAAGAGCTTCATTTATACGCAAGTGGTAAGAGAGCGGCTATCAGCCATTGGACGAGCGAGAATGGTATCTCGACGCTTCCCAATGTGAGTATAGAGTTGATCATTCAGTTTTAAAATATGCTAACCGGGGATGTGGATTAGCTTACAAAGCTTGAGATTCATATCATACAGGTTGGGAGATTGCTACTGACGTTGTTGTTTTAAATGACTGACTTTTGGGCGTAAGGACTTGATGACGAAGGAGAATTGCTATTCTACAACTCAATTCATCAGACAAGAGTTTCAAGCCTTGGTGAACGACATAAATAAGAAGAGGAAGCAAAATAACCGAGAGGAGCTAAAAGTGAACTGCAAGCCTGACTCATGGAATCCTGCGCAAATGAGGTTGGCAGACTTAGAGGAAATGTAAGTGTCATCTCTGTGCACATGTAATTGCTGTATGGTGCACTACTGACGCCTAATTGCCTCCAGATCCGAACGAGCTGTCCCTAAACTGTCTCGTTTTATAAAAAGCTATCGAGACTATGTACATGACTTAAGAGCACACAGCAAAAAACATATATTTAGGCCAATAAAGGTCGCACTGATTGATAATGGCGTTCTCAGCATCTCGCCGCGAGCTGAGAATCTTTGGGAGCACTCGAATCATATACATACATTCGACAAATTATCAAACAATGGCACCTTCCGAAATTCCAACATGAATCACCAAGGCGAAGACTCAAAGGACCAAAGTAACGATTTCAAGTCAAATATTAGAAAAGAGACAGAAAACCACAAGATCTTATGGTCTCGCATTAAGGGCGGCAAGTCTTTCGTGGAGGACAGTTCTCGAGTTAGCCCATGGCTATTCGCGTCCAATCCACATGGCACACAGATGGCGAATTTAATATGTGCTATCGATCCATGGTGCGACCTCTACGTGGCCAAGGTTACTGAGGGTAGGGCTGGAATAATGCCTGCAAGGGTTACAAGAGTATGTGCAATCCATATCTTTCTAATCTAAGTGGTCTGAATAAGAGGCTAACCCCTAGTGTCTCCTTTACAAAGGCAATTCGATGGGCAATGTCTCAAGATGTTGACATTATTTCGATGAGTTTTGCTATTTCAGAGAAGACTGATGAGCTTGAATTAGCTTGCAATGCCGCAGCCGCACACGGTATTGTTTTGCTTTGCAGCACCCATGATGAAGGCCTCGGAGTTTCCACTACATATCCAGCGAGCTTCCATAACACTATTACGATTACTGCTTGCGACGACTATGGGAAAGTACTTCGCCCCGGGCCTTCAAGCGATACAGGTTCCTTTCAATACAAAGTCCAGGGCCAGTCGGTGGCGGCAGGAGTCATTCCCTTTTTGGACTCCGATGACTATATTTCAGGAAGTTCTGTTGCAACAGCCATCACTGCAGGGTTGAGTTCATTAATCCTGTCTTGCGATAGAATCGCCAAGTATGATCCAAAGAACGAGACGAGCCAAAGAACTCAAAGTGACGACTCTCCCAAAAGCGCCGGGCTTCAAGGGCAGAATAAATACAAGCAGAACACTGTAACGAATCATCTAAAAGAGATGCTAGCGAAGGAGAGTAAAGATTACATCTTATTGGAGAATTTTGCTGAAATCAACAAGAAAATCCAGGATGGACGGGACATTGACGCTGAGGATATTATCAGCTCATACTTTCAACAAGGTAAGTTTTGCGAGAAATAGCTGTCAAATCGAGACGCTGTTGTTTTGTATGTGTTGAAATGGTAGTTGCCAGTTCTTCTTTCATTAGTATTTTGCGAATAATAAGCTGTCATCATAATATCATTCCTTATTCCATGATGCAACAGTTGGCGAAATAACGGATGACTGATATGCCCATCCCATCAATCGATGTGACCCTAGTCCTCGCAGCTTTTCAAGTGGTGCTCGGCACATTCTTCTAGGCGCCGTACCCATAAATCTGCCTTCAATAGATGTCGCTCTAATATGTTCCCCATCCATGAATATAGCTTTGATTCATATGGGTGTAATGATGTTCGTTCCACTAAACGTAGTATTAATGCACTCCATTCTAGGAGACTTTGTATCAAACGACGATGTCGCATTGATTTGCGTCCCCGAAATTGAGCTAACTTTAGCAAATGTCTCCTTATTAGACGTAATGGTTTGGCGAGCTTTAATTGGCGTTGTTTTAATTGGCGTCCTTTCATTTCAAGCAACACCAGTACGACTTGCTTTCCTAAGCGTCGTTGTAATAGTTGTATCTTTGAAAGGCGTTGGTCAAGTTGACGTCGCACCAACAAAGACAGCTTTGATAGACGCCGCTTGACTTGATGTTGCCTTACTGAACGTCTCATTGATAGACTTGCGATGTCCTCAAATTGGAGCAAAAGTTTTGGTGGAGGATTGTTGTTATACATCTCCATCATCAGCGATATACCCCTCTTTCGAAACTCTTCGCCTTTTTCGGTCAAATTTTGCGTATAATATAGCTGAGCAACATATCTCATAGCCATTATCGTCCGCTCATTTTTATCACCAAAGGTCCCTTGGAGCAATGTCAGGGCTCTTAAATGAAGTTCCTCGGCTTCTTTAAATTCTTTCTCCAACAGGTGTATTGTGGCAAGGTTTTGCATTGCCAGAATTGTATTCAGATGTGTCTCTCCGAAGGCATTCTGTTGTACAGAAAGTAGTCTCTTTCGAAGGCCCTTGACTTTGCCAAACTGGTCTTGCCGGGCATATATTTGTGCACGTCTTTCCAAATCGTGTACCATAAGTTCCTCCCATTGAGATTCCTTCTTTAGAAATAGTATTTTTGTCTCAAGCTCGCTGGCTTCCTTGCCCTGATTTGCGCGTCTGTATGTGTTTGCCAGGCCCCATATAATTTCCATTGTAAAAGGGTGACTCTCTCCGAAAATTTCATTGCTAAGTGATAGGGTTTGAACCTTTAACTCTTTGGCTTTGTCATAAAGCTCTTGTTCATCGTATATCCATGCAAGATTGTTCTTGGCGAACATCGTATGAAGATGTTTCTCCCCACAAATCTCCTGTAGAAATAACACTTGCTTCATCTGAAGCTCCTCAGCTTTCTTGAATTGACCTTGGTAACTATATGCATCCACAAGCAGAGACATGTATTTGACCGTGACATCATGTTTCTCGCCCAATGTCTTCTCTGCTAATGTGAGTGCTTCTAACGCATAGGTTTCTGCCTCTTCAAAAAGCTCTTGGGAACAGTATATTGTTGAAAGCCTGGACATAGCCGACATGATGCGCCGTGGGGATAAATAGGTAAGTTTGGCTGTGTCGTCGGCCAGACTGAGGATTTCCGTTGCGGTGAGATGTTGGGCAATGCCGGGGACTTGAATTAAGGTGGGAGTTTGGGTAGCGGAAATCCTTGCCAGCCTCAATTCTTTCTTTGCCGTATATTCTGCCTTCTTCAGAAATCCGCAGTCTCTGAAGTAATCTGCCACCCCTCCCAGAAGATCAGACGCTATACTCGCAAATTCCAACACCTTTTCTGCCCATTCGCTAACTTGTATCGCATGCGTTGCATACTTCTCGCACAAGGGCCATGTCTCTCGCTTGACTTCTTTGGGGAATAGGTCTGCAAGGGCTCCTAGCGCAGCGCTGTAAAAAACCGTTTCTTCCGCGATATCCCCTATATTGAACGTACATCGAATGGCGTCTTGAACAAGCCTATGCATATCGAAAGCAGGCTCTGCATCATTTTCTGCTTTGCGGGCGCTGATAAAAGAAAATTCCTCCAGTCGAACGAGTACTGTTTCTAGAATATCCTCGTCCGTCATTGTTTCTTGCCCAAGTTCATCAAAGGATGGCCAAATAGTGAGAATCACTGATAACGGAATGTTTTGGTTATCGATATATGCGATGGTCTGCAAAATTGCAAAAGCTGCGGGGCTCTCTTGGCAAATGTGGTCCATCGAAATATTCCACGTTTCCAAGATACTATTTGAGACCTCAGGTCTTCTGTGTTTGTCATGCTGAGTCTTCTTGAGAGTGTCCCATCTGCTTTTCCCTTCTAGCAGTCTTGATAGGTACTTCTTAATAGATGTTGAAGTCCTCCACATGAATGACCCTGCTTGTGAGATAGCTAATGGAAGCCACTGAAGCTCTTGAAGTAATAGCCTAGCGTCTTGAATCTCATCATCTCGAATATCCTCGTCTCTTGCTACCGAGAGTAGTTTTTCCGCTTCTTCAATAGACATGTGAGGAATCTGGACACCTCGACGCGGGCCAACTAGGGCAACAATTTGTTTGTCGCAGCTAGTCCAGAGGACGGTTCCTCCAGGGCCTCCAGGTATGAACTTGAGCAGGCTCTTGGAATGATCTGTCGCACCGATTCCGAAACGAGTCACATCATCCGCATTGTCTAGAATTAGAAGCCATTTGCGCTGTGACTCGATACATTTACGTACTTCCAGAAACAGATCTTCGCCATTGAGCATAGGGTTCAGGCCAAGCGTTCTGGCAACTGCTTGATAATCTTGCACGAAACTTGCTTCATTATCAGCATGTACCCAGAAAATATCGCATTCAGGATCTTCATGGCTCCGGCGATAGGCGTAATCGAGGGCGATCTGGGTCTTTCTAATATGTCATTGTATGAGCACAAGTCGAGGGAATTATCTGGCACATAAGTAAGTGAATCAAACACTTACCCCGATCCGCTAAGACCCCATAAAGCGGCATTACAGTATCGTCCCTCTTTAGAGGGCGACAAAAGCTCGTCAAGTTTGGTGACAACCTCTGGACGATGAATGACATCTTCATTCGGAGGGAAAGGAAGCACGTAGTAGGCTTTACGCGACGCGTTTGAGCTGTAGTAATGGATATCACCCTGATGAATCTGGGTGTTAGGCCCAAAGGTATTAGAAGAGACGTTGCGATCAGTACTCATTATATTATTTGTCGCTTAGGACCCAAATGTGCATTGAAGGAATGATGAGCGAAACGATGAGACAGAAGAGAAGATATCAGCCTGTTGGGCGTTTTCATATGCGCCGAATCTTACACGGGAGCAACAGGCTCCTACAACCAACAACAAACAGAAGTGGCTTAGTGCGTGAATCCATAGCCTCATAATGCAGAAGTATACCTGTTCTAGATTAATTACATAAAAATGAGAGTACAGGGGAAAGAAAACAATTAGATTAATTTTTTTTTTTTAAATAAAAAAGAAGAAGAAAAGAGGGATTCACTGTGCTCAGTAATATGAGACTATATACATCAAGAATATCACCATACACTAGGATTTTGCAATGGAAAGAGCTCATATAGTTCATTATCAATGAGGCTGTTGCCTAAATTGCGAGATCGCCAAGGGGATGGAGGTTTGTTATCCATGTCATGGCAACTCTTCCTCCCGAATACCATATAAATGAGCAGGCTATTCTCTCTTGGTGTTTTCGCCATGATATTAGAGACGGTTTGCTTGCGCTCGAAAATTGACAATTTTGGACATCAGTTGAGATTTAGGACATCAATTGAGTGACACAGACGTATTATAAACGCATGTAGGGTATTTGACTTCACAGTCATTCACAAGTACCAAGATAGAATTTGCCTGTTACATACCTATGAACCGCAACATGAAGTGTGCATTATGACTGCGCCGAAGAGGCTGTTGTGAGTGTACATTTATGTAACTGAATGGGTAAACGATTCATCAAGATACATAAATGTACTTTTGATAATCTGCCCCTCTTCGGACCGCAACCTGATCGTTAATATCGACATCCCTCCAGAGATGGTCTATGATGCTTGTGATGTAAGTCGCCCTCTCGTACAAGACAACGCTACGGCTGGTTGAACTTCAGCGTCCGCATCATCCGCATCACCCGCAAAACCCATTATCCACTGTGGCCACAGCCATTACGCATAGACAAGGTGGATCGTCGGATGCCTCTCAGTTATTATTCCATTGCAATTGCATACAAGTGCCATAATTATAGCGAAAATGGCCCGGTTGTTGTAAGTCGGGCGGACGAATTTCCGTGACTCGTGTCCAGCATACTCGCCACACGCATGAAATCGGGCGACTACTCTATCGCTGAGTAGTGCTATCTAGCTCAAACAATCTAATTGGAAGAGCAAAAACTACGACACACGCAATATAGAGGTAATGCCGAAGAATTGGAACAAATGTTACATCTTCTTACTCAACTAGGGATAATGAAGTATAAAGTATCCCAAGGCAATGAAACAAGAATCCTTAGTCCGCCTTGAACGAACATATATCGCATCTCGTATTGTGATATTCCTCACCTACACAAACGCCGAACCTATGAGAATCCAGTCTCTTCCTCCTGTCATGTCGTGCAACTCCTCAAGACACATCATATTTCCGCATTCGCGTCCGCGCAGCCTTCACGCCAAGTAATCAATGGCAAAACCTTGCACACGTGTTCGTCCATGGTATGACAATCCGAGTCACGACGCCGCCACGAAACCGGGCGGTTTGAGGCGAACGAACGAACCGTGACTCTGAGGCCAAGTCATCCTCTTGTCTAAGGCATCTTCTTGTCTAAGGCTTCTCGCTCATCCACGGCAGACCAATAACGGCCCCCCGTAACAATTCATTATAGCTAACAATGAGTTCCAATAGCGTTGTGTGAGACCGTGCACGATACTGTGCCCCCGACAACGCCCGTTCCGTATTACTGGTATGCCGTATCTAAGCCGTCACGCGCCTAAAAATAGCTTCTGCTTTGGTGCTAGCAAGAGCAATGGAGGACAGTGTGTGTTTCTGTGTATGGAAGAAATCAGGCTTCCATTCCCTCTATTTCCAAGTTATCAATTGATGAATTTTGTTGACGGCCAATCCCAGGCCGTATAGTAACATCCCTCCCAAAACGCCACAGTAATAAACGCTCCGCTCATATAACAGGCTTTTTGTATATACATATAAAACAACATGAAGTCTATCGGGCTATCTGCCATTCGTAGTAGACGAGGTTATCAAGATTGAGTGAGGACTAACACTCTGGTTGTTTTAGAGCCCCATGAATATTAACTAACAGGGTACGATGTTAGCCACCACGTTCCGAACAAAGTATAAATGACATCGGGCCGTCGTAAACTAAGTTTGAGGCTTCAAAGGTCAGGCGAGCAAGACTTACTTGCTTAGCTCCCGCCCATGGCGGTAAGGGATCGACACCATCGCCAGATAACGTTGGGTCATCTTCTTCGGGAGATGGAGACGGTGGCCGTCGGGATGCGATAGCCTTTTCAACCGCATATGATGTCTCGTTTCCATTCGTTGGCATCCATACGTTGTTAACTGTGCTGAATCGGCCGAGCAGAAAGACATTCTCCGTCTCCTTGGCAGGGGCTGGCGCGCTGATTCCCTCCGCCTCCGGGATGGAGGTTGGAGTCAATTCGCCCAGTAAAGAGTTGCCGCCTAAGCCCATGCCAAGTGGCTCCAATGAGTCGAGTATAGAGTCCAGCATAGGGATGCCGCCGTACGCTTGCGCAAGATGCTCGTCAGTGAAGAAGTGTTGGTCGATGCCTGGTTTGTCAGGCGCGGTCGCGGACGGGTATTCATCCCATGTTGATGAGGACGGCGTCGGGCCGGCGAGTCTGGAGGATGAAGCATAAGTATCTGTTCTTAGGGTGGAAGTCCTCATAAGACTTGCCGGTGAATGAGCGGACACGACCGCAGTCAAGGCGGCCATGTCCAGCGGTGCCGATCCGCAGTTGTGGCAGACTGTGGGCGGCGAGTAAGAGTGAGGATGAGGGTGAGAGTGAGGATCCGATGATGATGATGATGATGGCATCTTGCGAGCGGCGCTGGCATTGGTTGCGTCACCGTCCGAGAACATGGTATCGTAAAACTGACAAAGCGCCTCCTCATCCGGCCTCACCGGGAGCGAGTCGGATTCCGTGGCCTTGGGCTGCTGGGCGAGCCGTTTATGGGCCCTGCGCTTGCGTTGGGAGGCAACGAGTTGCAGCCGGCGGCGCTGAACGCGCTCCTCGGGCGTCAGGTTGAGAGACGGCCGGCCTCGTTTCACCATGATCGTGTTTGGCGATGGTTGGATTTTGGGCCGAAAAAGTAAAGATAAAGAAAAAAACAGAGATTGGGTTCAACGACTCCCGGCTTGTAGGGTATGACGAAAGTCGGGGTAGCCGGGAGAAGCTCCGGATCCAAGGTTGAAGAAAAAAAAAAGAGGGGTATTCGGGATGATGGGCGGCGATTGGCTGCGGAGATTATTCAGCGCGTCCCAGCATCAGCTCCAGGGCTCCAGCAGCTGCTCCCTGCATCACAGTGGAGGCAACACATGCGCACTGTGGGTATCTGCATGCGCGGGACCACCAACAGCGCGGATGGCAGCTAGCAGATGTGACTCGTCATATCGGCGTCACAGTGCGATCTTCCAATTGGACGCGGGCCCGTCACTTATCTCTGCCTTACCTAATTCTATCGCCTGTCCCACTTTGGCGCTCCGACTTTCGCCATGGTCGCGAGGCAGAGATAAGTGAGAATGGCGGGCTGTGATTGGGTGGATGGGAGACGACGGGCTGCGAGATTAATGAATAGCCGGTGATGGTGACGTTTTGCGCATGGCTGGGCGCTATGTATGGACGAGTACTGTGCGGGTTGCCAATCAATCAATCCATCAAATCAATCAATAATCTGGTTTTTGGTGGTGCTAGAGAGCAATAGTAGTAGCAGTAGAGGAGGAGGTACTTGGGAAAACTCCACCAAAAACCAGTAGAACATGTACTACTTTGTTGTGTGGAGGACGACCACGATAGTCCGTACGAGTAAGCTTAAGGTAAGATTTGAGTTGCGGATGAAACGAAGCGGCGCTGTTCTGTTGGGACCGGTTGATGAAAAGTGTCGACGATCCAAATATGAACTTCAACTCTTGTCTTCTTTATTTCCAATCAATCCTATTCCAAGCCCCCTTTTTTTTCTGCCCGTCCGTTATCTTCCCACCGTCGATCGCCTCCCCTCAACGTCGCCAAAAAGTCAGTTCAGCAATCGCTCCGTCTTATCGCCGGTACGTCGCCGCCAGGTACCGCGCCGACCGCCTTTGTACCTTGTCTGGTAGCAATCCAGGCATCCCTAACCGGGATAGTACGTCGCCGTCAAGTACTCCGTAGGCGGTGGCCACCCCCCGCTTTAAATCAGACTGTGTGCAGCTTCAAGCCGCTTCTGGTTCGCCTGGATGCCCCATAGCCAATCCAACTGCCCACTTGGCGGAAGCAAGAATCAACTTGCAACTCCAAAGCCCTCAAACAACTGGGAAGCGTGACAACATCGCAACATCTTCAGCTTGCCTTTTCCTCCCCTTTCTCTCTCCTGCATTCGCCCTCATTCGCACCCACGCCCTGCCGCCTCTCTCTCTCTCGATCGACTTCCCGTTGCTCCGACGAGCCGCAACCCCTCGACTCAGAATTGCACGCGAGACGATGCTGCCGTGAGACCTCTCGCCTCGACCAGCGCTGTGACTCGCAGTCTCGAGGCCTTTCCTCTCCATCGACTCTCCCTCCTCGCTTTCGACAGAGCAGCAACAGCTCAACCTCCGCCGCCTGTCTCCCCGTCGAAGCGCCCGCCTCTCCTCTCCTCCGCTCCGCCCATCATGGACGGCCAGCCGCAGCCGCAGCCGAAGCCGGCGCTTTACACCCATCTGTCTCAATTGTCGTCGCTTCCCTTGCGGACCGCCAACAGCACGCCCACGGCTTCTCCTGGCCTCTTCAGTCCCGTCGCCAGGCACCCTCATATGCCCACTCAGTCCTTCTCCGAGAGCAACACGCCCGCCCCTTTGTTCGACAGCCCCTACTTGCACCCGCTGCAGACCCACCGAGTCCGAGAGTATGTTTTGACCAGGATTTCTTCTCTTTTTCCGTTCCTGTTGCCGTCGCCCTGCCTTGTCTTGTGGCTTGTCTGGTTGTTCAACGCCACATATGACCCTTGACTGGCTGGGCTGCTTTGCAAATCAGGATTGATTATATCACAGCACAATTCTTCTTGGACCAGTCAACTAACCTTTTCTCTTTTCTCTTCTTCGTGTAATAGGACCCACAAGGCTCTCATCGATTCCGACACTGCCACCGGCCGCAAGTCCATCAATCAATATGACATTATCGAGGAGATTGGCCGTGGCATGCACGGCAAGGTCAAGCTGGCCCGCAACCTCGAGACCGGTGAAAACGTAGCCATCAAAATCATTCCGCGCTTTTCCAAGAAACGACGGCTCGGCAAGGTCACTGCCATGTCCCCCCAAGATAAGACCAAAAAGGAAATCGCCATTCTCAAGAAGATCAGACACCCCAACGTTGTCGCCTTACTCGAAGTCATTGACGATCCCGAGCTGAAAAAGATTTACATGGTCCTGGAACACGTTGAGCTGGGCGAGATTGTGTGGCGTAAAAAGGGACTACCCCATATTTGCTCGTACGAACGGAGACGATCCGAGCGCGAGATGAATGGAGAGCCGGCTACCGCCGATGACATGCGGTGGGATCAGCTACTCGAGCGCCGACAGATCATCAAGGAACTCAAGAGGGCCAAGATGGCCCAAAACAACCACGGCCACGAGTACTGGAGCAATGAACACGGCCCCGCAGACGACGCGAGCACCTTAAGCCCTTGGTCCCGTATTTCCTCCAAGGAAGACTTTGCTGCCAACGACGCTTCCGTATCCATGCCCATCTCCCGCCGCTCCTCTTTGGCTCCCTCACAAAGCTACTCCTTTTCTTCTTCGCCTGGGACGAGGGAAGAAGATGAATGGCATGAAGATGACCATACTACCCCCGGTCCTACCTCATCGCAACCCCCCCTCTCCACAAGCGCGCTAGATGGAACCATGTTTGGAGCCTATACCAACAACGATGACAGAATGAGCTACCGCGAGCGATCTCCCAGCATGGCCGACTCCATCATTTCCCACATGTCCTCCATCGACTACAACGTCCGTGCTCACGACCCCTTTGCTGACGACTTCTCCTATGTCCCTTGCTTCACCTTTGATCAAGCCCGGTCTGCGTTTCGCGATACTGTGCTAGGTCTTGAATACTTGCATTACCAGGGCGTTGTTCACCGTGATATCAAGCCTGCCAATCTGCTGTGGAGCAAGGACCACCGTGTCAAGATTTCCGACTTTGGCGTGTCTTATTTCGGCCGACCTATCCGTGAGGGTGAGCCCGACGATTTGGTGTCTGAATCCGAGGCAAAGGACTTTGATGATGATCTGGAACTTTCAAAGACTGTTGGCACCCCAGCCTTTTTCGCTCCGGAGCTTTGCTACACCGACCCTGACCAGGCCCAGCCCAAGGTGTCTGAGCAGATTGATGTGTGGTCTCTCGGCGTGACTCTTTACTGTCTCATCTATGCGCGTATCCCTTTCCTGGCAGAGGATGAGTTTCAGATGTTCCGCAAGATTGCCACTGAGGACGTGTATATCCCACGCAAGAGGTTGAAGCCCGTGGACCCCTCAACTTCACCCACTGTAACCTCTCTCTACAAACGCCAAAACACTCATCCCTACCGCGACGACAATGATCTCGAATATGAAGACGTGGATAATCTCCTGTATGACTTGCTGCGCCAGATGCTCATCAAGAATCCAGAAAAGCGGATTCGCCTCAAGGATATCAAGAAACACCCCTGGGTGCTCCAAGGACTTCCCAACCCGAGATCATGGGCAGAAGAAACTGACCCGGCCAAGCCATCGAGTGGCCGCAAGATTCAGGTCGACGAGAGGGACCTGTCCTCTGCCGTCGTGCCACTCACCTTTCTTGAACGGGCCCGATCTGTTGTCAAAAAGGCTGTGGGAAGAGTCATGCATCCCTTGGTCGACCGCAGCGAAAGTCGATCACGTCGACGGGCCACTAGTAGTGTTGCCAGCTCCGGAGGTGATAGCCTGCCCAAGCCCCCCGTTCTCCCCGTTGCTGTCCCAGCCACGAATCCTCCCACTCCTTACCTCGATAGACGCCGCAGCCTTCACCCAGAAGACTACTTTCCCAGCCTGCCAGCTAGGGACGCCTTGTCAAGCATAGAGCTACGCTCTTCAGAGTCTGGGGCCCCTAGCAGTCGCGTGGAATCTGTCGTCTATGATCCATTGGCTACGGTTTTGCCGCCTCTGACCACGCAGCCGGCCACTGTGACCCGGGGACGCTCTCACAGCGAGCTGGATGAGGTAGCAACGTCCGAATTCCGCTCTTCTGCCAATGGCGTTCCCATCCGTAACGGGGGAACCATACGTGCTAGAAACGTTGCACAATTCTTGCCCTTGACGCCTCATACGGTACCGCCTACCCCCTCTTTTGATAGAAATCCTCCCTTCCGTCCAGAGTTACCAAGTGCGAGGTCAGAGCTCAGCGCTATGAGAGGCGATTCAGTCCGCTCCCCTTCCGCGGACCGTGGTCTCTTCGCGAGCAACGACAAACGAGCCACTCCCCAAGTTGGTCTGAATACTGCCGTGGCACCGGGGAACATTCAGGGCTTGCGAAGCACACGCTCAATGCGCTCTGTTGATCTGGGCAGAAACAGATACGGTTACACGCAGCTGTCGTCCTCCCCCTTGTCTTCGTCTCCTCAGCCCATACCCCCTGCCTCATATCATCATCATAGGCATCTTCAGTCCGATCCCAACTTTCACAGTCGGTACCAGGAGCGTCCTACTACTGCCCACCGTGTAGACAACGGGTCTGATATCAGGTCTCCCCTCACCCGGACTCCTGTCACAATGAGCCCTGAGCCAGCCTTTTATGGCTCGTATGCAAGTGAAGATGGCTCGGCTGAAATGGGTAGCCAGTGGTCTCGTATTGCTCATCAAGATTGGCAATCCGAGGCACCGTCGCGCAGGGGAACCGTGGAAATCGCAAAGACTGCGAGTACCGACTCCATGGATCATCTCGGAACGCCCCTGACAAGTCCCAGCGAAACAGCTAGCCCTGTTGCCGCATGCCCGCCTGTCAACAGCGCATCTCAGCGAATGCTAGTCTTTCAGTCCGACCCCTCGCTGCCGGCTCTCCTTAGCGGTGCCAGCTCTGTTTCGGCTGATTTGGAGGGTGAGCTGCTGCTCAGACCGGGAACCGTAGACCCTCAGACCACTTTCTTACAGACTAAAGACTCGCTTACTCCCCCAGCCCTGGGAAAGGAGCCGGTCGGTGGCTTTCCCATCGACCAAGTCTTTGCTCACCACTCGTCCATGGAAGGTGTGCCGCTTCAAGTCAAGATTGACCGCCCACCAACCTCGGACGGCCATGCCACAAGCCATCAGCATCGCAAGCACGACGAGGAAGGCGATGACGATGATAGTGATGAGGGCCTTTTGTTAATGGCCAAAGCTAAGAAGCGACCGCCAGTTACAACTAGGCACCGGCCCTTTGAGGCCAGGCGGCGCGACACAAACATGAGCACTGCAAGTGACGAAACTGCCAGGAGAGTCAACATTTCTCCTGAAGCATGAAAAGCATGATACGACAAGACACGCCTATTGGGCTTTTGCAGCCAGTCACAGCATGAAATGAAGCGAAAAATATACGCCTAGCCAGTTTCTTTTATATTTCACGGGGGGGCTTTTTCTTATAAGCGAGAATTAATTAACTGATGTGGAAGCGAAATCATCGAAGCGGGGAAAAGGTATCGGATGGGCACACACGACCACACACGACGAACCTGGTTGCATTATCAATGATTTACGGGGGATGGATCCGGAGCTTTTTTAAGGAAAGGCTGGAAGCCTTTTTTTTTATCATCACCTTTTGCTCGATGGGAAACAATGGTGGGCGTTTTATATCTCTTTTCACACTACTTGCTTTTTTTTTCGCATTGCATAATGGCTTGCCGGCAAATGCACGCCCGTTATATCCCGGAACCTTTGGAGTGTCTTTTATGTTTTATTTTTTTATAATTTGTTTTTCCGGCTTTATTTTGTATTCGCTGCAAATTTGGCTGGAACTTAGCTAGATTGGGTCTTTTTTTTTCTTGTTTGTCTTTTTGTTGCATTTTTTATTATTATTTCATGAGATTGATTATGGTGTAGTATGCTTATATGGAGCATGGAGCATGGAGCATTATGGGAATTTAAGGTGTGAATGACTGACTGATATTGGAATGCCTTGCATGGGATAGAATGACTATTGGAGGATGTTGACATATATATAGCTATATAATTTGTATGAGTTTGCATGGGTATTGAGGTAGTTTTATTAGCTATGAATGGCATGTGTATGCTCAGTTCTTGGTCTTGAGTCTTTGTGATGGCTGTGTAGTTGATGAAATTATCTCGGCTAGTTGATTAATTCTATCATCTTCAATTAGCATTCTTACTTGTTCTTCAGCAGCAGTCAGATCTTCTTCTGAGAGATTGATAACGCATATCGTCACCCAATCAATGCCTGAAGCTCATTATGAGTCGAATATAGCATGGGCATAGACATAGGCATAGCCTCAGCAGGCACCAATGCTGCAGATTCCCCCACTCTGTGGCAGCCTAACCCACCCGCATCTCAGATTTCACTTAGTAGAATCGAATACATACTTGCTTCATATATATTGCTTGTTACATGAGATCTTAGATCGGATACGCTGCAGCAACGTCGACCACTGAGAAGGGTCACTCTCACTTGATCCACTATGCGCCTGATCAACACGCAAACGTTCCAACTAAAGGACTTTTCATATGAAACCATTCCTCCGTATGCTATCTTATCGCACACCTGGGGAGATGATTCCGAAGAGCTCACGCTGCATGATGTTAAAAATGGAAACATCGATAAACCAGGTGTTGGATCCATCAAACTCCGAGGATGTTGTGAACAAGCCCAGAAAGACGGGCTCGAATATGCCTGGATTGACACTTGCTGCATCGATAAAACCAACCTAGTGGAACTCAGCGAGGCTATCAACTCAATGTTTCGCTGGTACAACTGTGCCTCAGTTTGCTATGCCTACTTGTCTGATGTTCCCGAAGATGACAACCCCTCTGAGCGTGGATCCAAATTCCGGAGCAGTCGATGGTTCCAGAGGGGTTGGACTTTGCAAGAGCTTCTCGCCCCCAAGCATTTGCGTTTTTTCAATACGAAATGGCAGTTTATTGGCACCAAGGGCACTATAAGCAATGTGATTAAAGACATCACTCGCGTACCCCGACAGTTCCTCCTAAGAGTCACAGGATTGCATGTTGCCAGTGTTGCTCAACGAATGTCATGGGCTGCGCAAAGAGAAACAAAGAGACCCGAAGATCTCGCATATTGTTTGCTAGGCATCTTTGGCATAGCAATGCCAATGATATATGGGGAGGGTGGCGAACAGGCCTTTATCCGACTACAGGAGCAGATTATGAAGTCGACGAGAGACGATTCCATCCTGGCATGGGGCCTAAGTGACGGGTCTAATAGTTCGCTCGTTAGCAATGAAGCCGCTACAGATTCCATTCTGCAAAACAAAGCTAGAAGTGGGAATGTTTTAGCGACCAGCCCCAAATATTTTGCAAATTCCGGACAGATTGTCTGTTGGGAGCAGACTCACGGTCAACTACAGTCACTCGACATGTTTGGTGGTAGCCTTCGCATCTCTCTACCTCTCTTCACCAGTACTACCACTGGTGAAACAATCGGAATACTGCGCTGCGGACCTGAATCAAGCCCGCATCAAGCTGTTGGCCTCCCGCTTGTCAGAATAAGCTCGGTCATATCGAATGAATACGCCAGGCTGTGGGGACGCCCCTCGGTGCTGCGGACGACAAATGTAGACGATGCTCCGCCTGAGCTCATCTATATCAAGAGCGATGGTCAAAGGGATGTATCTGTCGAGACGACTAAACAGTACTGGCTTTACGAGCATGAACTGTTTTCTCAGATCAACCTGACATTAGTCGACGTGGAGCCTCCAGCCTGTTGGGATAAGCAGACGAATCTGATTTCCCAGACAAATGCGGGCGATGCTAGTAAGAAGCCAATTCTGCTGCGATTACGCCATAACGAAACGGAATCTCTAGACTTTATCGCGATCCTCGAAACGAAGCAATCCGACTCAAGCCCTGATGCAAACCCCCAACTCAAGTACAACAACACCGCAGCTCAGCGCAACAGTGTGATGTGTAACGTCGCGACATGCACCAGAGATGCGTCATTGCCCAAAGTAGCCATCAATCTTCAAGATCCAAGGTCGGAGCCGTCTGGAAAAAGAAGTGTTCGTAACGAAATACTGCAGTTGCGCATCAGATTGGAGCCTGCTGAAGGGGGCATAATGGTCATCACTCCTGACGCAGTAGAGCTAGAGGCTGATGGCTTGATCCAATCGTCCAAGAATGCAAACTTGATTTTTCATTTTAGGCAGCTCCTAAGGGAGAGGATCCAAATCAATCCAAAATGCGAAGATGTAAGAGCCAGATCGAAAACCTACGGCGAACGTTTACAACGAGCCAAGGAAGAGCGCGTAGAAGTGGAGTGCCAGCTTAGAGAACTCGAAGCGAAGAAGAGAATCCTGGTAGAAGAGGAGAAGGACTGCGCTCGTGAGATGTACTATATAGGCGAAGAACAAGCACAGTTGGAGCATAGACAAAATGTTTTGCATAGACAGATGGACCGTGCATATGCTCAGCTGTCTAAACTGACCGCCTACGGCGATAGCAACCAGCAGCTTAGGAGGGCGATATTTCAGGAGGCTCTGGAGCATGGCGATGGCGCGTTAGTGATGTCGGTATTCTGCAAGGTGGACGATATAGAGGTCTTCAACACTGAATGGATATACCCGATTACGGCGTCCATCAGAGGCGATGTCGATGCGGTGCAGAAGGTTATCTCAACTCATGGACGTCAGGTCGACGGTACGGATACCATATTTGGCCGGTCAGCTCTCAGTTGGGCGAGTGGCAACGGCCATGAAGCCATTGTCCAGCTGCTTCTCGATAGCAACAAGGTAGATGTCAACTCTCGAGATTACAACGGCTGGACGCCCCTGAAATGGGCCGCTGAGAAGAAGCACACGAAAATAGCACAACTTCTGCTCGACCAAGGTGCCACGTTTGATGGGCCGCTGCGGGCTCACCGCGGTGTCATCAAGGCAATGGCCTTTTCGCACGATTCAAAGCTCATAGTATCGGGAGCAAGAGACGACATCAAGATCTGGGATACTTCAACGGGTCAATGCCAGCAGACATTGCAGGGCTACGGTGAAAGAAACACTTCCTTGGTTATATTTTCACATGACTCGAAGCTGGTGGCATCGGTGTCTGACGATTACCTCTTAAGGGTCTGGAATAGGGCGACAGGTCGCTGCCACAAGGTCGTACGAGGCCATACAGATTCCATTACTGCAGTGGCCTTTTCACATGACTCCAAGTTGATAGCATCGGCATCAAAAGACAAGACTATCAGAATCTGGGATACTGAAACAGGCATATTCCAACGTCGACTACACGACGACACGGAGAGTCACTCACTCGCCGTTTCACACGACTCAAGCCAAGTAGTCACTGGCTCTCGCAACGGCACAGTGAAACTCTGGGACATGACAACAGGTCAATGCCTCCAAATACTCAGGGGCCACAAGAGCTCTGTCTTATCCGTAGCTTTCTATCATGACTCAAGACAAGTCGTTTCTCTTGATTCCAGTGGCTTTATCAAGATATGGAATATTTCAGCCGCAGCCGCAGACCACCACCAGACAATGCAAAGCAAGCTTAAACAGGCCGTTTTGGTAACTTTTTCAGCTAACTCGACACTGGCGGTGTGTGCATCCGCAGCTGCAAATGCCGTTGAGATCTGGGATAGCTCAACGGGCCAATGCCAAAAGACAATACAAGGCCCCGATCATCATATCCATTCGATAGCTATTTCGCAAGACGCACAGCTCATAGCATCATCGGTATTGCACAACATGGAAGGGAGAATCAAGGTCTGGGATAGGATAGTTTTATGATTAGTTCTGTTGTCAACCCATCTTCTCGACAGAGCATTGGTGACTCGGAGAAATAGAAATAACAGCAGATGAAGGTATAGGAAGAGAATTAATGTTTCAACATAAGCACTTATATCCGCCAAACTCAAAGCTGGGCTCATGAATACATTCATGAATCCACTATCTAAGCGACTTCTTCTATTTCTCTTTACACGCTTAATTTTCTCTTTCGGGTAATTTCCTTGACGGGCATAATATAGCTAAGTGAGAAATGATCCCATAGCTTAACAATGCCATCCTTAATTGCACCGGGAGAACACGATGCTATGAGCTTCAGGTCTTTCGAGAAAGCCATTGGAGTAATATAATTATCCGGACCGTGCAGTTTCTTCAAGCATTCGCCTGTTGTGCTGTCCCAAATGTAAATAGCCTTCATCCACGCCAGTGACACCACCAACTTGGAGTCAGGCGAAAAGGCCACTAGAGCGACGTCATCGTGAATGGAGCATTTCATCTCGAGCTGACATTGACCAGTTGCAACATCCCAGATCTTGATATAATTACTGTTCACTCCCGCGGCTATGCGCTTTGAGTCATGTGAGAAGGCCAATGTATTTACCCACAGCTCTAGCCCGCCTGCTCTCAGCGCCTGCAGGCATTCGCCCGTTGCGGTATTCCAGATTTTAAGATGTCCGTTAGGAGTGCCTGAGGCAATCAGCTTCGAGTCATGGGAAAAGATCACCGTTCCAACGGAGTCATCGTGGCCTCGCAGCGTTTGTTGGCATTCTCCTGTTACGAAATCCCAGATCTTGATGGTCTTGTCATTTGACCCTGAAACTATCAACTTCGAATCATGCGATACGGCTAATGACTGAATGATTTTCGTGTGGCCCTGCAGGATTTGTTGGCAGCGACTTGTTGAAATGTTCCAGATCTTGATAGAGAAATCACTTGATCCCACGACCAACTGTTTTGAGTCATGTGTAAAGACAATTGCCCAGACGTAGCCTAGATCCTTCACATTTTGTTGGCTGTTCTGTAGAGTTTGTTGACATTCGCCTGTTGAACTATCCCAGATCTTGATGATATCATGGTACGATACCGATGCCAGAAGCGTTGCGTCGGGAGAGACAGCTAATGCTCTGATAGCTTGGTCATGACCGCGAAGTATCTTTCCACAGCCAATCCAGGCACCTCTGTCAAGTAGAAGGCGTACAACATCTCCATGCCCCCTTTCAGAGGCCCAGCACAATGGCGTCCATCCATAAACATCTTCCGAGTTGACATCTACACCCCTATCGAGAAGAAGCCCCGCGACAGCCGTGTGGCCGCCTGCACTCGCCCAGCTGAGCGCAGTCCGACCAAATATGATATCCGTGACATCAGCTTCGGATTCGTCAAGGAGAAGCTGCTGAACTGTGTTGACATCCCCTCTGCTCGACGCAGTGATTAGCGGTATCCATGTATCGTCTAAAGCTGCCTCAGCAACAAGAAGTTTCACCACTGCCGCATCGCCATCCTCCACAGACTCTCGAAACAGCGTTTCAATTTCTTCGCGTCTGTCAAGCTGAAATTCATCGCGCAGGTCTTGTACCTGTAGCATCTGTTTGAATATATCAGCCTGAATCTTTTCGGCCTCTGTTCTCTCCATCCGTAGTTCATGTTTCTCTGAACTGTGGTGGTCTTCTTCTTCGAGTAGCTGCTTCTGTCGCATCTCAAGTTCTTTCATTTGCTGTTCCACAGCCTCCCGTTCACCCCTTATTAATTTTAAGTGACGCTCATGGCTTTGTAATTTGGTGTCTAGCTCATCTTCTTTTGCTTTTGTTTGTCTCTTTTCCCTTAGCAGCTCCGTGAATGCTAGGAGTTTCTCCGAGCTTTTGGGTGCGTCTACCATCATGTCTGAAGGAGAAGCCATAGTTTCAAGGTTGAGAGATATAGTAAACTGGTGGAATAAATATTGGATGGTCGGATTGAGTGATATCCCATTGGCTAGGCTGCAAATAAGTGAGGAGAAGATGATGCAACTCAGCCGTGCCAATGCATGTTGGGTCACCTCTTGCAGCTCATCACGTCTCAAGCCGTTTAGCCGCACCAGTCACATCCAGCCTCTACACGGACCGCCACTGGTGGGATCTTTTGAGGCATTTGCATTTGGTGCCTGTACAAGATACGGCTGCAGGATGGCAGACGTGGGGGACAGACTGTGATTGGACGAGACGCATCCGCCGAGCGTGCGAGTATACGGTTAAATAGCAAATAGGAGATTTTGAGTCAAGAAAACAAATCAGCTTAAGGTATTGATATCTGCACTACTTTGAATTGCTGTATGATGTGTCGAGTGTATAAATGGACGGGGGCAAGCGATGGCAATGGGAGGAAATAGTAACTCATTCCATGATTCAGGTCATTCAGGTCGTTGAGAACATACATATACATAAGTCAGTTTCCAAGCGTAAGTGCTCGATCAAATTTCTTCGTATTTATAATTGAAACAGTCAAAGATGATGAAAAGTGTGTTTATTCCCCACAAAACAGTCTATATCTATCAGTCTCTTGATCTTACAGGTATCTATCAATCGCTCTCCTTTTCTCAAAAATCCCATATATGGCCTTGAAATTGCCGTATTTAACACAAAATGCAAACGAAACCAAAAAGTAGTATGCCTAGTGTAACTGCACGTAGACAGCTAATGCACCTAATACCAAAGAAACAATGACCGCAACAGGGACAAATAATGACGGCCGAGTAAGCTTTTTCGCAAGAATCTCGTTCAAGGACGATTCCAACCGCAAAGCCATGTTCTTGCGACCAAACAGAGATCGCACACGTTCTTCGCCATCAGCACCCATCTCACGAAGATCACTGTCAGCCATGTCAAGTACGCTGCCCATAACGCTGGACCAATCATTTACGTCCTCAGGGTCACGCAACCAGCCTGTCTTGGCATCTTGTATCGTCTCAACGGGACCACCCGTGTTGGCGGCGAGAACGGGCACTCTGGCAAGCATGGCTTCAAGAGGCACAATGCCGAAATGTTCGTTGGAGGGTGTGTAGACTAGGATGCGAGCCGCGCGTAGGAGTGATGTCTTGATAGAGTTTGGTATGGAGAGGAGGAAGAGGACGGAGGCATCGCTTGGGATCGAAGAAAGGGAGGCGGCGTCGAAGGAGGTGACGGTGTGGTGGTTGAGAGAGTGGGAAGAGGCGAGTTGTTGGAGCTCGGCGTGGTATTCGACGTTTTCGGCAACACGGTGATCGTAACCGCCTACAACTGATTAATCCTATGGTGGAACATAGATAGCGGGAGATATGTGACATACCTGCTAGGACAAGACGAAGTCCCTTCCGCTGCTCCTCGGAAATGGCAGCAAACGCCTTGACAGCCAGCCCAATGTCCTTCTTTCGCTCAAACCGGTTAATGCTGAGAATAATCTTGTAGTCGCCATTGCCAAAAGCATCGCCTTCAGCTGAAGCACCATCCTGCTTCACAGTCGTATCAACACACGGATACACCACCTTTGTATCCACCTTCTCCCTCAACCTCGGCCACGTCCTCGCAACAACGCCCTTTGTAAACTCCGA
The DNA here is from genome assembly GCF_050948025.1 of Trichoderma camerunense. Classification (NCBI taxonomy): domain Eukaryota; kingdom Fungi; phylum Ascomycota; class Sordariomycetes; order Hypocreales; family Hypocreaceae; genus Trichoderma; species Trichoderma camerunense. The sequence continues at coordinate 192,194 of NW_028145353.1, read as the reverse complement.
ATTCACAGCCACCGCCTGCGCAAATCCCATAGACCATTCCTCAATCCAATCAAACGGCACCCTATACAGCCTCTTGAGCGCCGACTGCCGACCCTGGGCGAGCAGGAGATCGGGAAAGTGGCAGTAGAAGAGAATCGGCGTGTCGGGGTAGAGGAAGCGCATAAGGGGCAGGCCGGCGGAGAGTTGGTCGACGATGAAGGCGCGGGGCTTGAGGGCTTGGAGTTCGCCGGAGAGGGTGATTTGGACGAGGAGCTGGAGGTGGCGCAGGATGGCGCAGAGGATGGTGAGGCGGTTGAGGATGGACATGGGGATGGGCCATGCGCCGCGGACACGGACATCGAGGGTGCCTGTAGAATCTTCTGTGAGCTCATATCTCTGAGAAGAAGAGTGTAATATAGACTCAGTGATGGCTTGTGTTACTGACCATCACGACACTCGTCAAAGCAATGGCTCGGATCGCAGTGATTTGTGAAAATGACCACATGGTGCCCTTGCTCCTGCAGCCCAACCGCCGCATCGACAACCAGCCTCTCGGCGCCGCCAATCCCCAAGTCCGGATGGAAAAACACGACTGTGCCCTGAGGCGTGCCCGAGACAGGGTTCAGGTCTCTCGGCGGCGACATGGCGGGCAGCAGGTTTGTGTTTACGGAGGGACGTTGGTTTGGAGTTTGAAGCTGCGAGAAGTGGACAAGTTGAGTTGCGGAGCTTTTTTTGGAGGAGCTTCAAACAGCTGGTAACAGGAACATTGTGGGGTAGATGGGGCTAGGCTGGAGATAGCTTAGTGGAGAATGTCTAGCTGATGCAGTACGTACCCAGAGTGACCCCATTATTGGAGAGAGCTTCAATCCATCAATCCATCAAATCACATGTGACTGACATAACAAAACAGCCCCATCCAAATGACATGCCGTTCCGTGTTTAATAATCACAATAACCGTACCGAAACCAAAGTACATGTAGGATTTGCGCGTCCAGTGCTTTCTTTCTTTCTTGTGACATCCCGCCGCATGCCGTTATTTGTCCCGAGCACAGCATCAGCCTTACCAGCCAAAGTTTCCCCCAGCTAACTCCCAAGTCCGTTTCCCCATACCGGCGCGCAGATGCCGAGGCTCATCACGTAAACGGCTTTACCGCGTTGCCGTCTCGCCCTTTCACATTTCAACCTTTTCTCATCGTCAGCATCAACTGTCAAAAAGACAAATCTTACATATGACTTTATTTTAACTTCTTTTATATAATAATACCCCAGACCCCGTCTCCATCTCCACACTCACTCATCCCCTTCCATTCCATCTCCGTCATCTCCATCCCATCTTCATCTACATCTCATCACCAACAACACTCACATATCCAACATGTCCAAAACCCTCTTCACCGTCCCCATCCCCCCCCTCGGCCCCCATCCCGGCGGCTCCATCACCGTCACCGAGCCCCAGCCCGCAATCTACCTCCTCACATTCAACTCCCCGCCCGACAACCGCCTCACCACGCCAGTCTGCAAGGCCCTCCTCGCCGCCCTCGACCTCCTCGAGTCCGGCGGCCACCCGCCCGGCGTCCTCATCACCACCAGCGCCATCCCCAAGTTCTACAGCAACGGCCTCGACCTGCAGCATGCCATTGACACGCCGGGCTTCTGGGCCCTGTTTTACTCTGTCTGGAACCGACTCCTAACGTAAATGAAATCTCCCTCTAAACTCTTTCTCTATACATATATATAACCCAATCAACTAACACGCTCATCAACACACGCATAGCTTCCCAATGCCAACCCTCGCCCTCCTCAACGGCCACACCTACGCCGGCGGCCTCATGCTCGCCATGGCCCACGACTACCGCCTCGCCCCATCGCCCAAGGGCTTCCTCTGCCTCAACGAAGTCCTCTTCGGCGCCGCCCTCCAACCCCCCATGGCATCCCTCTTCCGCGCCAAACTCCCCTCCAACAGCATATTCCGCAAAGTCGCCCTCGAAGGCCACCGCTTCACAGGCGCGGAAGCCGTCGCCGACGGACTCGCTGACGGATTGTGTCCCAACGGGGTGGAGGACGCGATCAAATTTATTACGGAGAGGAATTTGTTGGAGAAGCCGAAGAAGGGGGTGTATGGCACGATTAAAGCGGAGATTTATAAGGATTTGGTGAGGGAGTTGAAGGGCGCTGGGTTGGAGGCGGAGAATGAGAGGTTTGCGAATGATCAGAGGGTTGCGGCGGAGAGGAAGGAGTTTGGAAAGGTGTTTGTTGAGCAGTGGCGTAAGGATAACAAGGCGAAGCTGTGAGAGAATATGAGAGTAACGAAAATATCTAACATAAACTAGAAAGGCCATATATCGGCTGTATAATGAATAACACCAGACATCACTGTATAAAGGCAATCCAACTTATGATCATTGTAGCTTGTGTCGTTTGCGTTTTGTATTCCTGTCTAATATGCTTGATTCTCCCTCAATACTCACACACACACTCAGACGCGTAAGAGCCCCAGCCATTTTGTTATCAGTCCAGAGTCTATCCCTTCCAAACAAAAAACAATTCAATATTTCCACCCCTTACACTCCCAAACCAATGACAAATCTAATGAGAGAGAGTATAACTGATAGACACAAAGAAAAAAAAAAGGAAAAAAGGAAAAAGCAGCATTGGCTACATTGTGGTGGGTATCATATTCAACATGCTCCAACCCTGACTTCACACGCTACATTGCCTTCTCTTCCCCTCCGCTATTCCAACACCGACAACGCTTCTGCGTATACAGCAGTTCATCTCCCCGACACTCGCTCATCTCTCTTCTTACTCCCGAATCAATTTATATCCCCCATTCATGCAGTGCGTGCATATCCACATCACTCCACGGCCACTGTCATAACTCCTCAGCTTGAATCCTCGTCGCCCTCATCAGCGTCTCCAGTCTCCGTCGCATCCGTATTAGTCGATACAGTATCTGCATCAGCCCTGTTCGAGCCAGCGTGCATATCCTTCTCAGCTTGAATCGCCTTTGCCCTGCGCTGCTCAACATCTTCCCTTCGAACAACTTTCCTCAGCCCCTCGCTCGCCTGAATCAATCCATCAATGCTAATGGCATGCTCTGTCATATGGTGGTTGATATAAGTATACACTCCCGCCGGCGTGTCGCATTGCAATAGATTACTTTCGTTGAGCTTGAGCAGGGCCAGCGCAACCTGGAAGAGAAACGTGCTCCCGTCATTGGTACACAGCACCACGTCCCACACACGGAAGAGCGCCTCAGCGCACAGGCAGTCCGTAAAGACAGAGAGGAACCACTGAAATGTCAGAGCCTCGAGCTCAACCGACAGAGAGTCGAGATGCGCTGACAGTTTGGGGAGTACCGTGCGGACATATTGTCGAAGAACCTGCTGGTCAGCCCGCGAGGATATCAGCGAATGGTCGTAGTAGCCGTGAGGGAGAATGTTTTCGATAATCGACGCCAGAATCCAAAAGGCTTCTTCCGCTGACGGCGTAATGAGCAGGATATTGGCCGCAATCAGGTTCATCCCCTGGCAGTAACCCACGTCCTTGTTCCGTCGCGAGTATGCCAAGAGCACCTCATTCAGCTTCTGCACTCCAGGGCCCTTTCGGAAAAAGATGTTGTCCGTCAGCGTCCGGTTAATGTCCATCTTGATCTGGCTCACAACCGCAGCATCGTCGTCCTCGCCGCTCTGAGAGACCAGTCCCTCGTAATAGCCGGGGATTCGCAGCGCCGTTGCCCCTGAGCACTCGGACCACACTTTTGCGCGGAACAGCACAGGGATACCGCCGAGCACCAACGTCTTGAATCCATTCCATTTGGCCCGTCCGACCTTGCCCTTGTTGCCCAGGTTAGAGATGCCAATCATTTCGCCGTCTGCAACCCGGGCCTCCGGCAGAATGATGCCTGGACTCTCAAACCGAGCTTCTGCCGCCGCCGTGGCTGCAGCTATGGCAGCTTCGCCTTCACGATGCCTTTCTGCCCTGACTTTACGCAGAAATTCATTCCATTGGGTAGTTTTGTCCCGCTGGAGGGAGTCGTGCAAGTCACTCAGCTGCTGAAGAAGTAGCTTGACCGGCTCAGCATCTTCCTTGACGAGGGTTCCAAAAGTCGAGTCCTGCTGCTCTGATGGTGGTTGGGTGACCGTAGTCTCATTGTCAACGGCTGTCGTAGTGCTTGCCAAGGGAACAAGTCCTGATTCCGTCGGCGTTATCGCAGGCGATCGGGCTGAGCGCTCAACCAGCCGCTGGCTGGACGTAGTACTAGCTCGATCATCAGTACCCTCAGTCACAGACACGGCCGTGGCACTTATGCCAGGCGTGTGGCTCAGCAACTCTGTAGGAAACGTCGCAATCTTCAGGTAGTCTTGCCAGCGCTTCGCTTTTTCTTCGCCCGAGGCTCTCTCCTCTTGAGAGCTGGGGCTCCCAGGCCGGGGGTCACTAGACACGCTCATCTTGGGGCTCGGCGGATCGCCCAGCATATTAGGCGAGATGCCCGTCCTGTTGCCGTTTCCAATCATTTCTCTGCGATCGCCGTTCCGGATGTTTTGGGCCATTTGCGAAGCCTCTCGTTGCCGCTTCTTGCGCCGCTGGTCGTAGATGAAGCCAAATCGGTCCGTAAGATATTCGCTATTGGGATAGTTGTTGTACATCTGAGTTAATGTCGGAGGCTGAGATTCTGGAGGCAGAATGGCGTCCATCTCGACAGGTCCATAGTTATCCGGACGCAGAGTAGATCCGCCAGGCGAGCTTCCCGAGCCGCTCCCTCGCACCTCTTGAGTCTGCAGTTTCGCGCTGGCCGAGGCAGCAGTCGGCGTGGATCTCCCCATGGCCATGAGTGCTTTGGGACCTCCGGCAACAGACACGGCTCGGGATGAACGACTGGTCTGGTTACTAGCAGCCGATGCGGCCCTGGTCGTCTCCGTCCGGGCAGCACTACTCGCAGCACGTCCCCTCTCTGCCTCTCGACTTGCAACAGCGCCGCCAGCCACAAGCCTCAGCGTCAAGCTCGCGATTGATTTGCGCTCCGGAGTGTTGGCCGAGTGTATGCTAGACGGCCGGCTGGAAATCTGACCAGGGCCAGGGGTCGTCGGAGTCGTCGGGGGGTCGAAGAGGTCGTCCTGTAGCGGTGGTCGCTGGCCGAGGCTAGAGTGCGATCGTATCACCGTAGGCCTGTTGGACGACGATGTCTTTTTCGACGTACCACCCCAGAGAAAGTCTTTCCACCCCTTGACCGTGCCAGCCTTGGTGTTCTCGGGACTGCCACCTGAGGCCGAGGGGACACTGCTGGCGTGCGCGCGAATCGTACTGCTGGTGGCGCCCGAACTCTCCGTCACCGTATCTCGCATGGCGTCGCTCATCAAATCACTGAGCCCTCCGCCATCTCTTTGAAAGTGCCCATTCTTGCGCAGCTCCGCCTCCACCACCCGCAGCCTCGTCTCCAGCTCCAGGCTGGACAGTCCACACTCGCGTATAATCTTTCTCAGCGCCCTCTCGCGCTCATCCGCCCGCCGCCGCAGAGTCGCTATCTGTGCGTCTCTCTGCGCAAGGTCGCCCGCAATCTGCCTCACCAGAGTCACGGCGCCGTGTCTCGCAATCAGTCGCTCCAGATGCTTGTCATCGGCTTTATGTAGCGCACCGGGGACGGTTTGCGACAGCGGCGCATCCTCAAACAGGGCCTCGCGCGCCGAGTTGCGCCAGGTCAGGCTGTCGACGATGGACGAGCCCACGCCGCTCAGCTCCTTGACGCGGGCCGTCCTGTCGGGCTGGCGGATGGCGGCGTGCAGCTGATTGTGGTCCGCGTTGTCATCGCCGAAGCGGTCGGTGCCGGGCAGCTCGGGCGAGAAGCTGGGGAAGCTGGTGAGGGACTTGTCGCTCTCGGCAATGCTGCTGGCGGAGCTGCTGAGGTGGTGATGGTTGTGGTTGAGGAACGCGCGGTTCTTGCCAGTGCGGATGCTGCGATGGGAGCGATACGAGACGTTGCTCTGCTGCGAGACGGATCGTTCTAACGGAGGAGCCACAGGGACGGAGTCGGACAAGTCCATCCTCCTCGAACAGCACCGAGGCTCCCGTCTGTCTTGTCTCTGAGTCTCTCTCTCTCTTTCACCCAGACTCTTGTGTGTCTCTGTCGGAGTCGAGTCGAGTCACTTGTTCGCTGGTCGATTACCGCTCTCGAAGTCGATGACGTTTGTCGATGTCGATCTTGTCGTTTTTCTCCGCCTTTGTCAGAGTGTCTTTACCTTGTGTCGCGACAAGCAGATGATGCAAAAAAAGAGCAGCGCTGACGTGACTCAAAAAACCCCAGAGGAATGCAAAACCCAAAAACCCAACCCTAGACACAGCCGAGGGGCATAACGATGGACGGGGGAAGAAGCTGTTGCGGTGCTTGTCGCCTCTTTTACTGGGGGGAAGCCTTAGCGGCCGATCCAGGGTCCAGGATAGTTGGATAGCTTGTGCAAGCAATTACTGGAAATTCGATAGTGCCGCTAGATCCAAAGGGTAAAATGAAGAAAATCCCAGACTCTCTCTGTGCGTGTTGTTTCTTGTTTGTAACGATGAATGGCAATGTCTCAAGTTGGCAGCTGGCAAAGAATGCACCAGATTTCGTGTGATGGCGAGAGGGAGAGAGAAATGCAAGAGTTAGGTAGGGAAAAAAGGTGAGGTTGCGGTGCTGTCATTTCAGACGGCGGCGGGGAGGGGCGAAAATCATGGACGGACGGATGACACTCAGTGCATGGCGCCTGTCTGTGTCTGTGTCCCATCAGCGGTTTTTTTCCTTCTGACAAGACGTCACGAGCGCCCCCAAAAAGATTGGATCAAATTTACATGGATTATTGCATGCGGCCAGGCAAATGGAAAAATTAGAATTAGCGGGCTTAGGCCAGATGAGGCACTCGCTTAAGATAAATTGGACGGGGATTGGCATCAAGGGCGGCAATCAAAAGCTGAGACGGGATCAATGGGATGTTAATGTTAGTGTTAGCTTGAGCTGTTTTGTTTTTTGAGGCCCAAAACAGCTGCCCAAAGGCTCAATGCGTGCTGGTGCCTGTTGCTTTCCATGGTTCCATTGGATATTACTCCCGTCATTAGGTACCGATTCACACGATGCTGCAGCTCTTTTAGGGCCACCGCGTGAGAATAAGATATTCAATTTTAAAACATTCCACTGCTGCCTACTACTACGAGGTACTTTATATCCTCGTGTTAATAGTAAATATAGTAGCTCTCACAAGTACCTCTCATGGTCTCTCAACTCGACCCCTAACAGCATCAAATACACTCCATCAACAGCCAACTCTCAAACTCACTCATCCAATCAATCTCACCACTCTTCAATATTCACACGCCAAAGATACCGCAGAGTCATTCATGCACTCCTCCCTCCCACTCCACAAAAGAAACCCAACCTAACGCATCCAATTAACCAAAAAATGCCAGCCCAGCCGGCAGCTTACATGTACATGTACATATCCCTCCCTTGCCTTTCGCCTATCAAACCCACAGCAAGTGTACGCCAAATAAGCTGCGTCAAGCTCAGAAAATGCAACCACCTACCATTTCCAGTAACATGTGATTCCCAGGCCCCCGTACTAATGGAGCTTTCCATTGTACAGTATTTACTACCTACTATGTAGCTTCCAATTTTTTGGTCTTTTTGTAATCCATTTCCCATTGGAATCCATTCATTCCCTTTCCGCCTCACAAACTTGAAACGCAGTAACACGCACTGCATTATACTGCCTAGCGTCTTGTTGCCTCCCAAAACGCCCCTTGACACACGACAAATCACACCCATGGACACGATTACAAAAAAACAAGTAGCTTCACAAAATCCAGTCACTCACAGAAAAAGAAAATAAAAAAGAATAAAAAATTCTATGAGTCATAAACAGAAAAGGCGCACGCTCGAAACGCACCCTAAAAAATAACTAAAAATTGATAGTATGGATATCATCATTTGTGACCCTCTCCCTCCGTATTCTTACAACTCCTAGACCATCGAAACAAGATCTGACCAAAAAAGGAAACACTAAAAAGGGAGTCCTGCTTTTTAACAAAGAAAAAGAACAAAGAGAAAAAGCGCAAGAAATTCATAGCCTGCATTCCGGCCTTGTGCCAATCCTCTTTGAAAACAAAGAAAAAAACAGAGAAACGCCACCCGCCTGAGCTCTTGGCTCTCCGTCCTGCCTTCATCATGACATCCAAGACGCAACCTTTGTTCGTGGATATCCCCAAAAACGCCCAGTCGTAAAAAAATCAGAAATTATCATTACTTTTTATGCCCCTTTGCACATCATCTTGTGCCTTATTAACAACACGCTCTTGTGTTTTTGTTTCACCGACTGCGGCTCGCTCGTCCGCCAGCTTCTCCAGCGAACCCCCTATTTGTGCTGAGTGAAGGCGTTGGCGCCGTTTCTTTTTGCTGCTGTGCGGATTCCGATTCAGCAATCAAAGTGTCCTCTAGGTCCGGTACAAGCCCGTCATCGATGAGTCTTTGTAGCAAAACGTCTTTGGCCAGCGTCTTCTCCCTAACAATGGCGCGGCCATCCAACCTGCGGAGGCGCTTGCAGCTAGCAACATAAACCACTTCGTGAAGACGGCGACGTAGCTTTGTAGTCTCATCTAAGCGCCTTGCAAAAGTCTTATCTCTCTCCATGTCCGCATCCGGCATCATAAAGGAGTCAGCGCTGCCCATGTTATCGGGGCTGATGAGCATTTGGACTGGAGGATAGAAACCCTGAGTAATGGGGTTATCCCTCAGATCTAATTCTGTGAGATGAGGAAAGTCGGTCAAGAGCTCCGTCACTGCCATTGTGTCCGAAAGCCGATTCCCAGCCACAAGCAGCTTCTTCAGTCGCGGAATGAATCGCAAGGCCGATAGGTCCTTTAGGGCATTGAAATTGAGATTCAATATACGCAAGTTGGGCATCATTTGGCCACACTCATCAGGCAATTCCTCCAACCCGCAGCTTGCAAGCTCAAGCAGCTGCAGGTTGAGAAAGTCTGCCTTCAGCTCGAATGTTCCCAGGTAGTTTCCAGACAAAAACAGCTTCCTTATCTCGCAGGCAGTTGTCAGGAAATCTAACTCGAGCGGGACCTCACCTTGCTGCTCGCGCAGGGAGAGGCTGTCCAACCGACGAACGTAGCGGAAGCCGGAGAGGTGGCTAAGACAGTTTCGGTCGGCGTGAAGTGTCTGCAAGCTGCTGAGGTGTCGAATATCCAATGATTCAAGGTGGTTGTCGCTAATGTCAAGCTTCCGCAACGTCCTGTTGGCCTTGTCAAACACGAGTGACTCAAGCTGGTTGTCAGAAATGTCCAGCTGGGAAAGCGCAGGCAGCAGCTCAAGTCCCTGGACCGATGAAATACTATTCGAGGCCACGTCGAGTTCTGTCAAGCGCTCCCAACTAATGCCGGTAAAATCAAGCTCTTCAATTAGATTGTTGCGTGCCCTCAAGGTGAGTAGTCCATCGTGAGAGTCCAGTCCGTCAAGAGTTGTTAGCAGGTTATTGTCTGCACGCAAGCTGCGCAAGTGGATGAGCCTCTTCAACGCCGATAAGCTCTTAACTTCGTTGTTGGAAATGTCCAGATATTGCAGATGAATGAGATGGTCCCATGAGGTGAGCTCCGTCAGCATGTTGTCGGATACCTTGAGCTGTCGCACACATTCGGGCACGCCCTCGAGATGCGCCAGCGAGTTCTTCGACACATCCAATGTCGTGATTTTGGAGCAAAACTCATTCAGCATGTGCAAGCTGGTCAGCTGCTTGTCCTGGAGGGTGAGAGAGGTCATGTCATCCCAGAACGGCTCGTTCGGCTCGGCTTCGGAGAGCTTTTCCACAAGGTCTCGTATCGTCATGGACAGCACCTTCTTCGAACCATCGCCTGTTGCCAATCGCTTGGGTCCCATAACGTAGCTGACCTCAAGCCCAAATGACTTGTCTTCGTGGTTCACTGTAAATTCTGAGAGCGGGCTCAGTGAGAGCTTTCCCACATTTCGGCCAATCAGTAGACTGTCGTCAGCCCTCAGCGAGACACCATGGGCCGCTGGGCTGGGAGTAGCCGTAAGAAAACCAAAGCCTGAGCCCCCTTCCAGCGATTTGAGGCTCAACATTGAATTGTCGCCAAGGTAGCTGACTTGACGCTGGCGCTGGGGAGGTGCTGGAGTTTGGGTTTGACTTGAGCTTTGATCTTGGCTTTGGTTTGGACTCTGACTCTGACTTTGGCCCTTCGACAGCTCCACGGTACTCTCTTCATCCCGCTCCTCTATCCGTGAGATTGGCCTGGGTGTAAACTTGGATCCAGACAACGACGAAGCACGGATTGCTCGTAAAGTCCCTTGAACTCCTTTAGCGCCGCTAAATTGAGCTTGGAGAAGAGGAGGCGATTCGGACGACTCGCCCGGCACTGGATCGTCCTCCAGACCCTCTATATCCTCAGGCAGCACGCCAAGAATAATCGAAGCAATGGGCGATGTAAAGGAAATCGTAATATTACGACGCTTCGAAGACAATCCATCGCTACTTGTCTTGGCCTTGAGAACGTGCAAACCCTTGCCGGCCTCCTCTGCAGCTTTAGAACCATCTCCAGGTTGAGCATCGAGCTTCTCAATCTCCCCTCTAGCCCTCTCGGCTACCTCAGGATCGAGGGGCTCGTAAGCCGCCAGAGTAGTATAGCTCTTAAGTGAATGTGTTTGGGCAGAGTTCGGGCGAGAGGTGCTGTCCTTGTTGCTTGCCACGCCCTGGCCTCGAGGAGTTTGCTTCAGATGCTGCATCTCCTCCGTCATATCAACGGACAAATCAGGAATGTTCGCAAATGGATCTTCCTCGCTCTCGTCAGATCCTGAGGCATGGGACGTTACAGAATCCTTTGACTCTTTGTTTCTTATCCAAATGTTGTTCTGCTTGTCCAAATACATGCCGCCAATCTTGTCTGGAATCAGGTGCGAAACACTCTCGGGAGCAATGACTTTGCGTGATTCGGAGCCTCTGGACGACGAGGTGGGGAACAAATGGCTGGTAGAGCGACCAGATGTGCTAGAAAACAAGTCATGAACTGGACTTGTCGTTTCGCTTGCCGACTCAGAATTCGATCCGCCACCGCCATGGCCATTGGTCCGAGTACGGCTGGCTCGATCAACCATACGTTCAACCTCCTTGGCCGCACGAATTGCGTCTTTTGCAAGGCCCATGGATCTTACTGATGAAGAAATTACGTCGCCCATGTCGCTCAGCTCCTGGTACTTCTTGAGTCGTTTTACGACCTCGGGGTCCTCTTGCTGTCGCGCCTGTCTGGGGATTGGCTTTCCATCCCGACTGGGTGGTCGGGAGAATGGCTCTGCCGTAGAGTTATCGGACTCCTCCAGTGTAGCGTTATGCGATGGTACCTTGATCTCCAATTCAGACTCTTCCAGGCTTGACAGCCCTGGTTGACTAACCTGGCTGCGAATCATGGCCATGATTTGAGCGGCCTGGTCTACAAAATCTTGCGTTCTTATAGAAGGCTTGCGTTCGGCAGCTTTGCCAGTTGTGTCCGGCTCAGCTTCCTCTTGCATTGACCTCGCTGCTGATCGACGTGCCTTGGCCCCGAAAACGGCCTCTGTGGGCGACCTCGAAGTGTGACCTGAAGAATGGGACCCGCGTCTGGACACATATTCCTCATCTTGGTCATCGACGGAATCCGAGTACTCGGACAGGGACCGCTTTCGTTGCTTGCCCAGGGCGCGGAGTCGCTTTTCGCTGCCAAACGCAACATCGGATCGGTGGAGCGTTCGGCGGCGTTTTGGCGTCGGGTGCTTGGAAGGAGACGCTCTGGGTCGCTTAGTTTCGGATCCATAATCTCGCTTTGCGACCCAGGACAGATCATAAGCCTCATCCTGGGGGGTGAGGGAACTTTCAGGCGAACTAGACATGTAATCGTTTCCAGCACCAGTGTTGACCGAAGGAGTCTGAGATTTGCTCTTGCCGCGGCTCCTACGAACGTACAATGAAGCATCTTCAGGGAACCAAGATTGTGGAGGAACAAGCTTTAAGGCTCCCTTGACAGCCAAGGGAGGATCTGACGGCGACTTTTCCTCATTGTCATCCTTGTCATCCTTGGAAAGGAGGCTGGAATGTTGGCCGGCCAGGTGAGACAATTCACTTGTGAATTCGAACCCCTCCAATTCACCAGCCCCAAAATGACTTACATACCGTTTCCTGCTGGCATCCTGGCTGGGTTCCCGGCTGGAAGGTGTGGAAGGCGAGGATTCTCGTGAGTTTCTACCAGACATGTCTTCTTCGAATTGACTAATGCGCCGAAGCAAGGTCTGGTTGGTAAATGTGTCATACGGTCCAAAGAGTTTCAAAGGACTCGAGTTCGATCGGTTGCCTGGATCGCGGATCTGCTTTTTATCAGGACTTGGGAATGGAGCTTGAGGCAGGTTCGGGGTGCCGAAAAAGGAGCCAAATAGGTTGGAATCAGCATCTTGGGTCCGCAAGGTGGGGAATTGCTTGGGCGTGCTTGCTTGCATCGAGTCTTCGGGCAGCAAATCTGACCAATCCTCGCCCAAATCAGGACTCAGGGAATGATGTCGCAGGGACCCCTCGGCCGACTCATCGCTCCCATGGGAGGTATCGAAATGGTATTTAAGTGAGGATTCGTCATCCTCTGCTTCGTTTTGTGTAGGCTTCACATCCACTGCACTGTCGGAAGCATTGTGTGACGGATCTAGGATCATTTGATTGAGCTGAAGCCTCTCGAGCTTTTCTCGCAATTCTTCCGTGGGCATTTCAAGGGGAGCGAATTCGACTTTTCCGTCCTCGTCACTGCGCTTGCCGATCAAGATGGGGCTGAAGTCTTCGTTTTTCGTGTAGCTCTGGCCGCTCGCTTTTCTAGATCCGCCATCAATCAAGGAGGGAATTGCGAGATAACTATCGTCTTGGGATGTTCCTTCGTCTTGTTCGGATTTCTCTTGTTCATCTCCATCGTGTTCTGGTTCTTCGTGTTCTGACTCTTCTTGTTCCGAATCCTCTTGTTCTGACTCCTCTTGGTTCAATCGTTCTTCCTCGGCCTTTTGCTCAGCCTCTTGGCCATCCTGCTGATCTTCCTCATCTTCCGTGGGGGGCTCAGAGGGATTCATAGGACCATCGTTGCTCATAGTAGATAGATCCGAGGGGTCATCCTCGACATTGAGCTTGTATTTTATTTCTCGCTGAGGCCTTCTAGGGCTTGGACTCGGTGTGATCTCGTTTGGTGAAAACATGCCTCCCTCCTCATCAGCATTGAGCTCCTCTGTGGACTCCAAGATTATCGTCGGGTGCCTCGGTGCTGGCGGACTTGAGGGCATATCTGTTTCGTATAAATCTGCAGTGGTGGGAGATTCGAGGTGTGGATATTCGCGATCGGGAGATGGAGAACTAGGCAATGGGGATGGAAAGTCGGGCAATGGAGACGGAAAATCGAAGTTGGGAGAGGGAGAGTCGAAATTGGGGGATGGCGAGTCGAGGCCGGCTTCGCTTAACGGCGGCGGTTTGAACATGTCCTGCAAGCCAACGGCCGCCGAGCTGAACAAGTCGCGCTGCTCTCCATAATCAAGCTTGCCCTGGACCAATCGTCGCTTCCATTCCGGTGTGTCGGATTTCCCCGGCGTGGTAGGCGCTCGCTGTCGGGCATTCTTATGCACAACAACGGAGCCGGTTGTTGTCGAGGAAACTGAGCGCTCAAGATAGCCCTTGTGCGCCGGCTTGCGATCCTTTACAAACTTCAGGAGGCGCTTCTTGGGGGATTTGTTGTTTTCGTCGGAGCTACGGTCGCCCTCGAGAATGGTCATGCTCTTCTTTTGCGACGCCCGCGGGACCACCCCAGGATGTCTCCAACGCGGTATGCGACTCGGGGTGAGCTTTGGCGACGGTGACGGTGTGCCCTTCTTGGAGGATCTGACGAGGGAGAGAGGCGCGGGCGAGGATCCACGCTCCGACACCCAGTCCTCGGTCAACGAGTCCAGCCAGGCGTGCGACGACATGGTGACGGCCGGTAGAGATGATGCACCCAGGGAATAAGAATCTCACGCCATAGATATAGATAGGGTGCAAGTATACAGAAAAGCTTCTATGCGGGGTTCGCGTCCAGGCAGAGGCAGTGATGCGACTGATGCGCGCGCACTCGAAAAGGATTCACGCAGAGGCGGCGCAGGGACAAGATATACTTGGGCGGGATCGGGGGGTTGAGAAGGCAGAAATGCCGGGTCAAATGTCGACAAAGGACAAGATAAAGGCCGAGTATTTACCTGGTGATGGCATAGGAGCGCATGCAGGGGATTCTGGCGGGAGACATGATAAACTGTAGGAAACGATGATGCGCGAGCTTGAAACGGAAAAACAAAACAGGGGTGTTAATTGGCCGTGGCGGGGTTGCTGTGCCAACTGGGATGGGGCAGGCAAATCACGTGCATTCGTCGCTGGGAAAACGGTGCAAGATGTTGGATCCCATGTCTTTAAGATGAGCTGAAATCTCGCAAAGTTTGCTTGTCATTTAGCTTGCGACCAAGTTGAAATGGGCAGCGCTGTATTTTTAGCACACTGTAAGATGATGCTGTGATAACTCGGGCATTACCGTTAGCTGGTTACTGTAGCTGTAGCTGTAGCTGTAGCTGTCACCGTAACTGTAGCTGTAGATGTACGGAGTAGCGGAACTCCTTATACGGAGCCCGTAGATACAGCAACTAGGACGAACTCCTTTTCATATGCATGCACGCACATTAGTCAAGAAAATCCCCATGCATCTCCATCTCCATCTCCATCTTCATCCTGCAGCTTCCCCCAAAAGTGACCCGAAAGTGATCCGCTCTTTACGCGAGCTCACGTGACGGCGCGGGACGCGTCTTTCGTCATGTGCGGACCGCGATAAGTGCAACTTCTCGACAAGACATTTCCAACCTCCAATTTCCCACCAGCTCGTGCCTTGCCCTTGCGTCCGCCATTGTCGACACCACCAAGACACAGATGAGGAGTTGACCTTCTACGTCTCTGGCCCTGCGCCCTTGGTGTCGTAAATCCAGCCAGTCCGCCATCGATTCTCGACGATAAATCGTTGATGCCTTAATCTCCGCCACGGCCCCAAATGCTGCCGAGGGACTCCATCTACTGCGAGGCGGTCTTCCCGCCGCAGGACATCTACTATGAGGGATCCGAGGACGAAGACTACGACGATGCGGAGGCGCGGAGGCTGAGGTATGAGGCCGCTGGACGGCAGTTCCTTGCCGGTAGAGTCCCGATGCTGCTGTCCGCAACCTTGAAAGGCCCCTTCGACGAGGAATCTGGCTGGGTGAACCCGTGGCGGTCTAAGAATCGCACTGCCAATTCGCAACGTCGACCGGAGTCTCAGCCTGCAGGCTCACAGTATAGCCTCAGGCGACCTGCGGCGTCTGCGTCTGCTTCTCCGGTTGCCCAGAAACATGCGATAGAGATCCTGAAAAATGCCGAATGTACTCTTCCTAGTCCGGAAAGTCTCAAGCAGGCACCATTCACTGAACCACGTTCGCGTTCACAAGGAAATGCTACTTCTCTTTCGCCGGCCAAAGATGGCTACGACTCCTGGGCAGCAAGTTCACCATTACAGAAGCTGAGCAAGAGAAAGTCAAAAGCATCAATTGGCGCGGGTAGCACATCGCCTAAGCGTCGTAGAGTTGCATCGTCAGAACTCGAAATCAAAACCCCCACCTCAGCAAGACAGCGGGCTAGAACAACGAGTGCCAGCGAACAACACGCAAAAGCTTGTCTA
Source organism: Trichoderma camerunense (assembly GCF_050948025.1). Lineage (NCBI taxonomy): Eukaryota > Fungi > Ascomycota > Sordariomycetes > Hypocreales > Hypocreaceae > Trichoderma > Trichoderma camerunense. The sequence continues at coordinate 176,461 of NW_028145353.1, read as the reverse complement.
CAAAACACATCGATATATTCCCATATTCGGGAGCTTACTTCAAAAATTCCAAGGCAGGGCCTATCCAGCGAAGATGGCGATACGTTTGACTCCGACGATGATGAATCTCTCATTACTCGTCCATCAGCTGATGCATCTTCAACAAATATGCCGAATCCATCCTCTTCCTTGTCGTCCCCATTTTCCCAGCCCAGCTTGTTAAGGGCCCTATCTCCCGTTTCCATGTCCCCAGCGCAAACACCATCGAAGCAGAGAGTTCCAGCAACGCAATCGCCCAGCAAATCACCCAGCCGCCCGCGGTCTTCGAGTGGTTTATCCTGCTTGTCAGAAGCTCCAACAAATCTATCTGACCTCTCAGATCTGGAAATGCTAGGCGCGGAGAGTCATGCTGATGAAGAAGCTCATATTGAGGACGACACCACTGCACCAGAGGAAGAACGTTCGCCACTTGAATTCAACGAATGGGCGAGTGCCAGTACTCAATCACTTCCGCGGGCAACTACCCCAACCGGCCCCGACCTTGATGAGCTTACATTGCCTTCAGATGATGCAAGCACAGCTCACAATCCCGAGGATAGTTTTATGGATGGACTGGAAGCAAACTACAAAGTCCCCGATGGATTCATCACGCGCTTCGGTGCAACACCTACACGGATGGCGCATCCAATTATATATGATGATGCTGACGGATCCGATGACTTGTCTCCTGACTCTAGTATCACAGCTCTATCAAACGCACAACAGCCCGCTAGTCAGAGTGAAGCAGCCAATGTTTCCAAAGATTCGTCCGGCAACGGTAGTCCTACAAAGACAAATAGTCCTACTAAATCATCCGCCCTCCAGTCTTTGAGTCCTCGAAATGGTAGAATCAATTCGCGACCTGCTTCCAACAAGATTGCTCGACCTTATCATTCATCGCCACTCAAATCACCTGCAGCTGTAAACAAGACGATCTGCTTTCAAGAGGAAGATAGCCAGCAATCGAAGGAGAATGTCGAGACAAGAGAGGCCAAAGAGAATCCCTTGCCACAAGTCATGAGGACCAGTATTCCGATGTCGCAGCCCAGCCTGAGTGCAACTGCTCCCGATTTAACTTGCAAAACCGATCATTCAACGGTGGATAAATCTCAGGAAGAGCCCGCAGCTCGCGACACTGCAGCCCTTTCGACAGCCTCCCTTTCCAGTCAACTGCCGATTGAAACCGCCTCGGCCACAGAAATGGATAACACAGTCCAATCTAATGTGCTACCTAACATATTGGAGTTGGCAGAACCAAGTCTTGCCCAAGAGGAGGTCTCCGCTGAGACGCAACCTTTACTTCCCACAGAAGGGGATGCAGGTCTAGACATGTCTGAGGCGCACACGTTAGAAAAGGCAGCCGATCCCGAGTTGGCAGCTGCCTTGGCAGATGATCATGGCCAGACACCTATACAGGAGCCAGAACATCCAACCCTCACACCTACCAAAGCCGGTGAAAGTCTTGTCGTACCACCACAAAGTGGCCTTACAGAGCAGCCATCCAGTGAGGATTTACTTGGGCCGACTGAAACCGTGTCAGAGAGACCATCCACACCAGAGCCGCGATTTGCCTTTACGTCCTTTTCGTCATTCATGTCGCCTTCTCCCGTCCTTCGCCGGCAGACACGCTTTTTTACAGATGGGACCTACAACAGCGTCGCCTCTACATCACATGGTATCCTCGTATCCAGCAAGAACAGGGCGTGGAGAAGCACAACAGCAAAGAAGCGAGTTTCCTGGGCCCCCTTACCGCATGAAGAGACGAATGGTTCTGGCGAGAAGATTTCGTCAGAGACGGACACGTCATCATCCTTGTCACGAGGCAGGGACCGAGCAGTTTCACCACCTCCACCGCCATCTACAAGCCTCGCTTCTGATTCGCTCACCGAGAGAGACATGAAATTCAGTCACCACTTTGCTGCTGTAGCTGATCGTTCAAAGGGCACACAACCGCAGAACGTACCAACCGCATCAGGCCATGGATCCTTCAGCCCCGACCAGCAAGCCCCTGTTACCGCAGTACAAATCGCCAGCCCGACTAAAGTCAATGGCTCTAAATTGAACCTGCAGAGAGGGGAGAAGGGGGTGGCCAAGGTGACCAGCAGCGGATGGGACGATAACAACGACCCCACTGACATCGTGCAAGACATTTTCAACGAGATGGACGACTTTTTGCAGGTCTGGGATGTCGACGCTGAGCTTGACGAGGCCCGCAAAGCCGAAAAGGTGCGGGCTGCTGCCGGCAAGAAGAAGAAGGCTGAAACTCTCTCCGACGTCGACATGGATATTGGCGGCATAGATATGGGTATGGACATGGACATTGCTGCACAATTCTTCTGAAAAACCCCCTTCTTCCGACTACACACTAAAACCTACAAGAAACCCTCCCCCCATGATATCATCCAACTGTCATTGAGCATAGCGTGCCGGTATCCGCTTATACGGCGTCTCCGCCTGTCTTATTTTTATCATCATTTGTTTTTTAACTCATTGCTGGAGCTTGAAGTTTTTCTCATTTAATGTATGAGGAAAGGTTGTTTTCAGATATAGCATAGCATAGTAGGTTAGTACTACATAGTGATGTATTTCTCGCTATTTTCTTTCCACTTCACATTAGTCCACGTGTATTTTGCTTTTTACTGTTAAGGTTGTCATCAATGGCTTCTAAACCTTGAAGCGGAGGCAATTGTGAACTCGTGATGAATATGGTTTTTTTTTTTTTTGAGCGGTGGAACGAGCTAGAAGTCGTATGTAGGCTTTGTGGATACGAGGGAAATATACCCTGATGGCATGGATAGTTTTAATCGCCGAAGTCATGTTGGGTTGAATGTTAGATGCCGGTTGTGAAACTGTCTGTCTTTTGCGAGGCCTGTATTCCTGTTCTGATGTATATGTTTGTGATATATTCTGGACATAACGGAGATGAGAATAGTCTGACACACATTACTGTTTTGTTTCTCAATCGGAGTTTGGCTACCGCTGTTTAAATACTAATTGTCAGCATCTTCATCCTTACTTTAGTAGCTCGCTTGGTATGCATGTCGTGATACTAGCAGTAGTAGAATTGCCGAGGTAGCAAAGATGACGACAAGCAAATACCATTTACACCCATCAACCTTATAAGTCCTCTTATTCACTATTCTCGTCTTCTTTTACTCTTGTATCGTTTTTTTCTCTTCAACTCTCATCATCAAACCAATACTCACTGACGTTGCAGAATCACACCATTTATTAAACTTTTCAACCGGCCAAATTTCTCCAGGGTAGGCTGAGCCAGAACTAACAAACGAAGCTAAAGCACGCTCTGCATTGGTATACATGGGCAGCGATGCAATGGCGGCAGCACCATCACCTGGTCAAATTCTCACTTACATCAATGGCCAGAGGCAGGCAAAGAGAGCCCCCGGAACGCTGTAATAGCGCCGCATACCAGCAACAGGCACAGTAAAGGTACATACATAATAGCCAGATACCTGCGTCTGCGTCTGGCGGTGGACCCCCTGCCCCCAAAAGATGACCTTATGGCTTTTGGTCCAATGGGTGCGGTAGGACAAAGAACGTGGCGTGCTCTGCTGGCCCGACGACGTTCGTCTGCTGTTTGTCTTTCTTGTCTCACTGCCCGCTGTTTCGTTTCCTCCCAAGGTGGTACCTGATTAGCCTATACTCGTACTTGGCCTACTACCTACCCAATGTGTCCCTCTCTTAGGGAGCAAGGGGTCCTGTCGGGTAATGCAGCAGGATGGTGGTGGGATCATGTCACCTAATCGACGCGGGCCATGTGTTGAGATTGGTCTATCAAACCACTCACAGAGAGCCTTTTTTTGAAAGAGCTTTATCCGAATCAACGCATTGGAGAATCTCCTTTTGACTGCAGCATTTGCTTCTCACAGGCACGCCGGATAAGCTGCAGGCAAATATCCGAGTGAAACTCTAAAGCAAGCAAAACGCTTGGTGACGTCGCATAGGTACGAACCGATGAGTGGAACGACATCCGACCTGAGGAGGAGGGAGGGCGCAATCTGTTACGAAATAAAGGAGGAGGCTGCATCTTCTATTGGCAGATGCAGATCCCCCTAACCGACTTGTTTTTGACCTGTCTCCTTTCTCCAGACCTCGGGCTGTGCAGAGGTCTCGGCCAACCTAACCCTAATTAACGTCCAGTAGCATTCGAGGATTCTGTGTGGTGTCGTTGTCCATTTGATATGAACCAAAAGGGATTCCTTGGGTTACCCGTGAGACCAACTCGCTTCATTAATGGTTTGCAGACGTCATTTGCTCAACACCGAGGCGTGTGCATTCAAACGAGTACGAGGATAACGGAAAAGGAAACACTGTCCACCAACGCCTCACGTGGTAGAGGTCGTGAAGCGATTGAATCTGCGTAGTCTGTCCACGTGCCCACAGATCGCTTATCTGAGCCAGAAATCAAGGTCTAGATGCCTTGCCTCTCGGTAACCAGGGACGTGTTCGACGATTGAGTAGCTGTCTCTGACTGCCTATTTGGGGGTACAAAAATACTAAGCGTGATGCTTTAGATGGAATTGAGATCCCTGTTTAGATCCAGGAGATCGGGGACACCGCAAGTCTGGTGGTCCGCGCTCGGTATGGGATCGTAGCTCGCGGCATGAATGAGTCCGCATTGTCTGACTCTTGAGCTTCAGATGTGTGACGTGGATGGTTCGAGGATACGTAATGATGGGCGGTGTTGCTATGGGATACACCAGTCAGGCACTGCTGAGGCACACGTGGGAGAAGGGAGAAGGCGTCGTTGAGTCGGCAGCTTATTGTTGGAAATCCAGGCACCCCATTTTTGAGTTTTGCAGAGTCATCTGTTTTCTCCCTTTTTGCTGTTTTCCTTTTTTTCGGGAGTGTCGGTGATGCAATTGTTCACGAATGGTTGACCATGATTCGTATCGTGGTCACCCGGCTTCTTCGGGGTGAGTGAAGTGGTCTGGTTGCCCGGCGGTGGTGAAGCGTAGATGCATATGCAGTCTGCATTTCAATTGGTAACTTGGCGTTACCGGTGAGCTCGCGTTGCAAAACAAATGAAATGTAGGCTGTAACAGCATGTCACGAATGCCGTACGACATGACATAGGTAGGGCTGCATATCGGCTGTCAGTTTGCAGTCTCATCCGGAATCCCTGGCTCTCGACGGCGTGCCCCGGTCGTTGAGATTATCTGGAAGCTAGAACTCCGGGGAAGGCTTGACTATGCCGAGCGAGCAAGCCCACTTAATCAACCCCTTTGTCCTCGGTGAGAGAACAAGTCGTAGGTCAATTGATGGGCGTTTTTTGGTTGTTCCACGTGGGCTACCATGACGTCCAAGCTTCTGGAAAACGACCTGAAGCGGTGGAGATGTGAAAGATTGCGACACCCCGTGCATGTCATGACCATTGCGCTGGATCATGCGGTCTGATGGCCTTGCCGAAGCAATCAAAAGTCATTTCTTTTTCTTGAAAGTGAGGAATGCTACTAAGAGATTGCGGGTCTGAGGCGGCGGCGAGAAGGATAAGAGAACCAGAGGTGAAAGGTGTAAACAAAACATGGAATCCAGCCGGCAACGCCATTGGGCACCGGCGCCATCAAGCCACGTATTGGTGCTGGGCTCTCAAACTCTCAAGGTCGAATTAGCGTCAGCAGAGTAGCAGTGCTAGCAGTTAGATTATACAGTAATGTTCCGTACCTGGTTGCCATCGTGCGTGCCTGATAAGCTCGAGCGAGAGGAGAGAACAAAAGGATGAGGCGTTATCAGTTATCAGAGAGCCGCCCTCCATAAGCAAGCCGGGGATCGGATTCGTATCACAAAGGGAACAAGGGCGTCACGGTCCCGCACAGGGTGTCGGAAGTGGAAGAGATTCCGCGATGGCTAGTGGCTCCAGCTTGTCTGTTTGAGGCTCGTGTTTGCTAATGGAAGCTCGACTGGCTGGTGAGCCGAAGCTGGAGAAACGGCATCTCGAGTAGCGCAGGGCTGTTGCACGAGCCAGACGCCGCGTTGCCCGGAGTGGTACAGAGTCAAACATCCATTGGCACAGCAGAGTTGAGTCTGTCACAGTGAAGCAGAGCATGCAAACTCAGTACAGGACGCTGCCATGTCTCGCTTTTTGGCCCTCACCGATGCTTTATCTTTTGCATGTGGGTTGCATCTCTCCGCGTTGTGTTGCACAGAAGGGGAAGCCCCGCTATCAGGGCGGCGATAGCAAGCGGCGCAGGTGCCTAAGGCAGTAAGGACGCAGGTATTGATGTACTCGAGAGAGATAAGGCCCTGTGGTGGTGGATGAGGTACTGGAGGAGGTATTTGGTTGATATCCAGATGTATCTATTTTGACGACGTCAATGGATGTACTTTGACAGCTTCACATGCCAATGCAGCTGCTGGACCCTCGCCCAAGCCTGCCCATCTCATCTCTGGCTGCTGTAGATGGCTATTGGCTGTTATTAAGACTCTTCTTGGCGAGACAGTGAAGCATTCGAGCAGTGAAACCGGCATCGTTGATAGCAGATAGTCAGCAGGCAAGTGATACAGCACGGCCTGTAAGCGAGCTTCGGCTCTCTCCCTTCCATTGATATGCTTCCGCCGGCTCCTGAGGATTACCTCGATTGTACATGTACATACGGACAGGCATGTAGGCTTACGGCAGCAATCAACCTTGATAGAAATCAGCAATTGTCCAAGTCCAGTGCTTCCGGGCCCTATCAAGCATTGCATTGCTGCACTCCGTCAGCGCATGGCAAATCCACCGACATGAATCACGATTCAAGATGAAGCAGAATAAATGGAATCCATCGATCAAATGCATCAATCAATTCGAGCCACTAAGACCCCGCAAAGCCGCCGTGTGCTTCAGCATCCCCCTCCCACTGACGGCAGCGCCCCGCCCCTGAAAGAGTTGCGGCTAGTCGCCATCATGCAACCTTGAACGTGCTGCTCAGCGGTGGGGGTGATTCGGCAGCTTTGAACCCAGCACTGGGCAATGGGCAAAGGGCAAAAGGAGCTGGGGGGTGAGTGCCCTGTGGCAGCGCTGCTGGGAGTGGCCGTAGCAGCCCGTGGCCAGCCTGCAGCAGTGGATGGACCCGTAGCGGCTGCCGGTATAGCGCTGTAACCCGCTACTGCACTGCCATCAGTTCAATCAGTGGATGGACGTCAAAACGACAAGAGTACATGCACGGGTACTTGCGCATGTACTTGTACTGGTACTGGGGCTCCACCACCACAAAGAGGGCGGCGCGCCTTTGAGTTCCCCCATTCATCTTTGCCTGAAAACCTTCCAATTCCACCTCTGCAACCTCCAGCTCCCAGACTGCTAGTCACCGTCTGCCACGAATCAATCCTCCCACGCAGACGCTCTGCCGTGCCAGATGTCCTCCCCATGTCCAGCTCGCCCTCACACGCCGAAAATGCCGCACATGCGGCGCTGCTGAGCGACCAGGCCCATGTCCAGGTGCAGCCCGACGACGATGCAGGCGTTGGCTCCGATGCTGCTGTCGATGCAGCAGTCGATCCTGTTACCTGTACACCTACGAGCGCACCCACGAGTACCGTAACTCATACACCCCCGGCCCCGGGTTGTGAGGCCGCCGCTTCTGCTGCCAGGGAGGGCCTGAACCCGAGCCCGAGCCCAAACCAGAACAGCCAAAGCCAAAACCAGGATCAGGACCACAGCCAGAGTCAAAGCCAGACCCAGTACCAGACGGACGGGAGCGGAGCGGACTCCTCCTCACCACCCTCCTCCTCTCCCTCTCCCTCTCCTCACACACCGGCAGCAACTCATATAAAGCCTGCCCCTAGCGTCGCAGCCCGCCAGCGCCAGCAGGGCCCTTCGCTGCTTTCACAGGCCCTGGCATCTGCTCGAGGCATCCTGCGCACCAACTCGTCTCCCAGCCAGCCGGACAAGTCGACCCGATCTACACCTGCCACTGCCTCCGTCACTCCGCCAGCTCTTGATAATACGAGGCCTGTTCGGTCCTCGCCTGCCACCCCCTGGACTGAGCCGCGAGATGCATCAGACTACATCGACGTCGACGGCGCCTTGACGCGAGGTGAACCGCAATCAACCACAATGGCCACCACCATGACCACCTTGACCTCTACCCTCCCGGTGCGAGACCGTGCTGCTCCTCCTACGTCGTCGTTCAAGTCCGAGATCCTGTCCCACGCCAACGAAATGCTTTTGGAGCACCGCGAATTCCTCGACCGCACCCGAAGCAAGGCCTCTACATCGCTTGACCAAGATTCCAAGCTCTCGGGATTACCGCACCAACACAATCACTCACATTCCCACTCATCAACCCCCAACAACTCAATAACACCCACCAACGGCAGCTACACTAGTGCTGTAGTATCCCCTGACCACTCCACCGATGCGGGAGACGAGACTGATTCACAAGATTCTCACCATGACCGTCACAAAGCACCTGCTGCCACCGAGAAGACGGAGAAGATTTGGTCCATTGGCTCTGGCGATGGTAGCGAAGAGGATGGTCTAGTGGAACAATCAGTCGCCGAGGCCATTGCCGGTGTGGAACACAATGCACGCAGTCGCAAGTCTAGCTACAGTTTGCGCTTCTTCAAGGAGGGACTTCCTCCAGACGACAAGGCACGGCGCAAGGAAACCAGAGCCTCGCATCGCGATAAGCATGTGGCTACGATAGACGAAGAGCCTACTACTTTAACCGAGAAACAGCCACTAGAACAGTCGCACAAAACCGCAAAGGCAACACCGACAGCAGACACAAGGGCGCCTGCAAAACTAACTAGAACCGAGTCTTTTCCAGCACGGATTTCTGATGTATTGCCTCTCGTCGCCTCGCCCCTTGAAGAGACCAGCTTTGCGCTGCAGCAAAAGGAACAAGGTGGCGAAAGGGCTTCTGCACCGCAATCATCTCTTCATCATAACGAGGCCAAGCTGGAGCCACCGCTTCATCATGAGGTGGGGCCGGACACGGCTCAAGTCGCCGAGGTGGAGAAGCAGCGGACGTCACATGACTCCGAGGTCGGCCATTTGGATGCCTCCGGACACAAGGATCGAGGCGCAGCTGCCGATGCCGAGGCTGATGTCGAAACCCAGATCGATGATGCTGAGACCAAAACCAAAACCGATGCCAAGGCAATTGAGCAGGGCAGGACAAGCGGTCACGTAAATGACCACGCTAATGACAAGGCTCATACCGACTCTGACGCGGACACTGACTTAGAGGCAGAGGCCGATGAGTCTGGCGAAGAGAAGATTTCGTCCGCCGTTTTCCATCCCCATCAGGAGCTGGATGACGGCCGTGCAAGCGTGAGTGAGGGTAGTGACAATGATGTGGTGCGACGGCCAAGGTCGCGCTCACAGACCAAGAGTCATCCCTGGCTAGTCAAGGCCGACGAGCCTGAGCCCGAGATTGAGAATAAGGATGAGAGTTCCTACCAGGTTTCGCATGTTGCCTCCCGTGAGAGCCTTGTTTCACGTCGTGCAGAGGCCCCGGCAGAGGTCCAAGCCCCGACCGAAGCTGCCGTGGACGTTGACAATGAAGTGAACCAACCCACCCCTACTAAAATTTCCCGAGCCGTGACCCATCATGAAGACCATGTCCATGACCACCAGCACCAGGCCCGTCGACCCCTAGAGGCCATTGAGCTCATTCCATACAAGCATCAGGTCGGCGGCCACAATACGCTCTGGCGATTCTCTCGCCGAGCTGTCTGTAAGCAGCTCAGCAACCGAGAAAACGAATTCTATGAAACCATTGAACGATATCATCGTGATTTGCTGCCATTCCTTCCTCGGTAAGTATCCTATGCTGTGCTTGCTTCTTGAGACCCTACATTTTCTCTCTCTCTCTAGAGCTCTTTCTTGTTACTCCTATATTTGGAATTGCAAGCACTAACATCGTCTCGTTTTCTAGGTATATCGGAGTGCTGAATGTGACATTCCAGAAGAAGCCTCGGAGAAAGAGCACCGTTCGAAAAGACGAGAAGGCGGATAAGGGCCAGCCGGAGTCAAATGGCAGCAACGAGGCCGAGCAGACAACATCCACCCCTGCGCGGGTCATTAGCCAATCACTTGCTAGCTCCAACGCTCCCATTCCCACCGTAACGTTCGATGATAATTGGCACATTCTTCCTCGCAACCTTCTCCAGCCATCGCCCGTCCTGGATCCGGCGCACCGCCGGAGCACGTCGCTCTCCAAGATATCACCAGCGTCGCCCCTCTCGTCCAAGGTGCCTGTGCGGCCTCCCATGGAAGAGCGCCCCAACAGCTGGGGAGCAACGACGGTAAACAAGCGACTGCGCAACGAGGTGTTCAACGACGCATTCCTTAAGCAGCCAATCGAAGTTCAGAAACACCGACGCCCGTATCAGCGACCCGTCCCTTTGCCAAATCTTCAGCGACTACTCCGAACCAGCAACTCCGACCCCAGCCTTGCTGAGAAGCGTATTAACAATGCGGAAAGCAAACCTGTTGCAGCCAGCCCTCTCAAGCCACTGACTCCACTGGTACAGCAGATGAGCGATCCCGAATCTCAGATCAACCATCTCGCCGCCGAGCAGCGAGAAGAGCCTGTTGAGGTCAAGGACGTTACGGGTACTAGTGCTCCCGAACCAGAGACTTTGGCGGCCAATCCTTTGCTGGCCAAAAAGAAGCGTAGGTATTCTGGAAGCGGTCTTCGACGCAAGCCGCAGGATGTCCGAGATTCGAGGGGAGATCTCAAATATTTTGAAGAGGCGGACGATGCAGATTACAAGCGCGACCGAGATGGTAACAATGGTGGTGAAGGAGCCAAACAAAATACCGCCCCTACTACCTCGACTACAACTCCTGCCAACGAACCCCTCGAGATGGTGGTGGCCGCTACTGCACCTGCTACTGCATCTGGCACCACCCAGGAGCCTGATTCTACTGATAGCAGTTCGACGGCCGTCCAGCAGGCCCTTCAGCATCCATCGGTGGAATTCGCGCAGGTGCTTCGACCAAACAACCCCAAGGAAGCCAAAACTGAGCGCGACAGGGTGGAATACTTTTTACTTCTGGAAGACCTCACAGCTGGCATGAAGCGACCGTGCATGATGGACCTCAAAATGGGAACGCGCCAATATGGCGTTGAGGCGTCTCCTAGCAAGCAGAGGTCCCAGCAAGAAAAGTGCAGGACGACCACCTCGTACGAGCTTGGAGTGCGCATCTGCGGACTGCAAGTCTGGAACGTCAAGACCCAGACGTATGACTTTCAGGACAAGTACTTCGGCCGGAAAGTCAAGGCGGGCAACGAGTTCCAGGCCGCTCTCACCAAGTTTCTGTACAACGGTGTTGACTTGCACTCCATCCTTCACCATATCCCAGTCATATTGAGAAAGCTTTCACAACTGGAGCAGATTGTCAGCGAGCTGCGCGGCTACCGCTTCTACGCTGCGAGCTTGCTCATGTTCTACGACGGAGATACCTCTGACGAGAACGGGGGCTATGAGACGGCGTATGACTCCATGACAGACGCCGCGACAGACACCGAGGAGACGATCCGCAAGAAGAGAAATAAGCGTGAGATTGATTTCAAAGTAGCAGACTTTGCCAACAGCCTCACGCCGCTGGACAAGGTGGAAGACAAGCCATGCCCACCTCAGCACCCTAACCAACCGGATCCTGGCTTCCTCAAGGGGCTGCGAAGCCTGAAGAAGTACTTTTTGCAGATTCAGCGAGACACGAGAGCCGAATTGGGGCTTGATCCTCGCGGCTGGAGCTCATCCCAGGGCTTTGATGCCATGGACGATGAAGAAGACGACGGAATGATTAGTGTATAATCTTATTGTTCTCCATACAGAGGAAGCATGAGGGCTTGTTTAAGCGCATGACAACGCCTCTTGTCTTTCTTGTTTTTTGATTCTCATTGCTTTAATCATCTCTTCATTTTTTATTTTCCCTTCTTTCACTTTATATCCTCTTCTAACGTTTCAACGACGCACCGTTTATGATTTTCCTTGTCTACAACGGATACCAGGTTGAGTGGATAGCTTGGTGATGATGAGGAATACGAAACTCATCATCGGCTACTGGACGCTCAAGCAAATGACGACGACCCACGAAGCTTTTTTGTAATGCTGATTTTACTGTTTACGTATTTTCTCCTTTCTTTCTTTCTTTCTTCTGTCGTCCAAGGCATCCTCCATACATCAACTCAGATGGTATTCATGGCCAGATGAGCGAGGAATTCACGAACCAACTGTGCTTTTTTACTGTACGGATAAGGGCGAAGCAATTCCCGGTTCCGTATTTATAATGCCATTAGCCTTTAGACAAATTGTCGGATTGACATTTGCTCTAGCGTGGAATCAGACTGTCTTACTATGTGCTTTTTTACTTTCTAAATGCTTCAAGTCTTTTTTGGCGGACAGGCGGATGGACGGCATGGGCACGGCACGGCAAGGGCAAACGGCATGGTACGATATTGGGCGAATAACAAGGGGCGCAGGTTCTTTTGAGCTTTTCTTTTTTGCGAATTGTTTTTTTACTGTTTTTGTTATTTGTGTTTCTGGAACGGAATGAGAATGATGCTTAGAATGGTAGATAAAAATTGAATTGAATTGTTTGTTACTGTATTTTGGTTCTTTTAACACTGATGATCGAGAGACTTGGTGAAGCTGTAAATATGAGGGCCAATTCGTCTTTTTGGTGGTAGCGGCACTTTATCAAGTCCGATGAGCTGCAGCTGGCCACTCACTAATTCCGCCGCTGCATCATTACGAGACGCATCTCCTCTTTTACTCACCATGAAGCATTAACCCGGTCTCTGGTCAAACACAATCCCATCTACGATAAATCCTCATCCTCCTCACTTCAATTGTCATTCATCATCATAAAAGAAAAACACAACCAGCAAAATGGGCGGCGTCATTTCAAGCATCCAAAGCAGCATCACCGCCATCACAAGCGTCATCCGCACAATCTCCACGCTCAACGCCAAATTCCAGGCCCTCCTGCAGCGCATCGAAATAGGGCCATTCACTCCAGTAGAGAACCCCACAGAGTCATATTGGATGCGGGATGCTCCGTTTCCGGAGATTGGCGATGTAATTGGTGAAATACCGGAGGAGGCGGATGTGGTTGTTATAGGGAGCGGGATTACAGGTGCTGCTGCAGTGAAGACGTTGTGCGAGCTATCTTATTCTTCTTCAACTGGCGATGGAGATGGTGGTAAGAAAGCGCCGAGGATTGTGGTTTTGGAGGCGAGACAGCTGTGTAGTGGCGCGACGGCGCGGAATGGCGGGCATATAAAGTGCACCCCCCACGAGGAGTTTTCTCGTCTGCGCAAGACCCTAGGTGAAGAGCGTGCGAGGAAAGTTGTGAGGATGCAGATGAGGCATTTGGAGGTGTTGAAGAAGGTTGGTGAGGAGTTGCCGTGGGGGGAGGTGAGGGAGGTTGAGACTGTGGATGTGTATTTTGAGGAGGATGCGTTTGAGAGGGCGAGGAGGGGGATGGATGAGATGAAGGGGTGGATGCCTGAATTTGAGGTTCAGGTTTGGGAGGGGGAGAGGATGAGGGAGAAGGTGAGTTGATGATGATGCTTGAAGCTTGATATGGTTTGTTGAGAGATGAAGATGCTGATGATTTTGAGAATTAGTTTGGGGTGAATCGCCATATTGTTGGTGCGATATCGTATCAAGCTGGGGCTCTTTGGCCGTATCGTCTTGTTACGAGCACATGGAACGATTTGATGACTCGATATCCAAACCTTACTATCAGCACACACACGCCCGTCTCATCTATCAGCACAAACGACTCTTCATCATTCCCATACACGGTTCACTCATCTCGCGGTTCTATCCGTGCACGGCACATTCTCCATGCGACAAATGCTTATACAGGTCATCTCGTTCCCGCCCTTCGAGGTTGTCTGACAGGGGTACTTGGACACATGACGGCACAGCAACCAGGAGATGGATTCGCGCCTGCCTGTCATGGTGGACGGTCTTGGTCAATAATGTACGGGACAGGATTTGAATATATAACGCAAAGACCAGATGGAAATGATGGTTCTCCAGGTGACTTGATGATTGGAGGAGGGTTATTCAGGAGTAAAGACGAGGGATTGGATCAGATTGGCGTGTGGGATGATTCCAGGGTGGATGCTTTCCCATTGATGCATCTCAGAGGCAGCATGCCCACAATATTCGAACCGAAATGGGGTGCTGGGGGACAATTGAAAGGTGCGTGGAGCGGAATCATGGGTTTCACAGGCGATGTGCTTCCCTTTGTGGGAAGTCTCCCTCCTGAAGCTGGGGGACTGAGAAAGAGTCTTGGAGGAGGATTCGAAAAGGGCGCTGGGGAGTGGATCGCTGCTGGGTTCAATGGGGAGGGCATGGTGTGGGCGTGGTTGAGCGGTGTTGCTGTGGCGATTATGATGCTTGGTAAGGAGGAGGATGATTTGGAGGAGAGTGTTGGGCGGCCAGGGGGGAAGTTGGGGGAGTGGTATCCGGTGGAGGAGGTTAAGGTTGATAAGGCGAGGTTGAGGAGGGCGCGGTTGGAGAATTTGGCGAATGAGATTTGAAGTAGCACTGAGAAATGAGTGAGATGAATGTATAAAGGGGAATTGATTATGTCTCTTGCCGAAGGGTAGAGGACTGAAACGATTTTCCTAACTACTAGTATGTTTCTGTAGTACCTAGTATCATCGTTTCCTTCTCTAGTATTAATACTTTCTGGTCGGATGTGCTATCACAACTTCATCCAGCAGCAGATGCTATAGTTGCTTTATGTTATTCAGTCATCATCATCGCTTTCCCATTTCCACTCTTTTGAAATACCAGACATTGCTGCGAGTCTAACAGCTACCCACTGAAAGTCGAGGGCTGCCTTCATCTTGAGGGCTTCTACTTTACTGTCAAAAAGAATCTCAAAAGAATCTCCTGATTTGAGGTAGTAGAAGAAATTCCTTTGTTCATCTGTAATAGCAGTTTGCATCATGGCATCGAGTGTCCGTTGGTAACCTCTGGCCAAATCATAAGGCTTGACCTCATTCCTCGGCATCCAGTTAAATTGGATGCGAACAACAGTGCGTAAATCATCACTGGGGGCCACTTCTAGGCACTTCAGGCCAAATAAGCATTCGGACCACCATTTACACAAGGTCGGGTGCAAACAGAGCATATTCCAACTTTTCTCAAAAGCACCCAAGGAATCAGTAACCATGATCCGGCTAATCTGTATCCCGATATCTCCCATCAGTTTGTTCATGAATATTGAATCTGTAAAGGTATACATATTCGCCTGGTTTGTGGTAAGACCGACAGGAGCAATATGGCAGGGGTTTGCGCCTGTGGCTTTAGTTAAGACGCAAACTCGTTGATCTCTCAGCAAGCACTGAGAATATATGCACATAATTAGTATGGATAGAAGTTTTGCAGGATGATAAAGAAGATTTCTTGTACCTTTTCGCGCTCCTGGTCATTCTGGCAGATGCTCTTAGAAGTAATAGCTACCCGCGACGGATATATGCTGCTTCCATCAGGAAATACCCCATGGACCACTACGTCCTCGTTAGACAACAAATATCATATCATGCACATATCTTTAGAATCACATACGAGAAGGTACTAGACGCTGGAGAGTCAAAGAGTTCGCGATGGTTGAGGTGTATGGGTGAAGAGACTGCAGAGTCTTAACCGGCATTAAGAGGAAAATCGCTATCTGGAGATTGGTAAAGTCATATTCCTTTTCAGATGCAAAGCCAGCCTTGAGAAGATTGTGAAACTTGATGATGAGTTCAATCCTGAGGGGCAGTTCCTGTATTGTGATAAGATCAGCGAGTACCACATGTCTTAGCTGTTCTCGAAGGAATCGGCACAGTTCTATCTTCTGGCTGTAGGTCCCTTGATGAATAAAGGAAGTGACATCAGCCAAGATGCTCCGGTCAGAAGCAGTGAGAGTGTTGTCCATGGTGTAAATAAACGGTTGTTAAAGTAGCAGGACAAAAAGAGGCGTAATGGCAAATCTGGATTTAAGATAGAGGATGAAAATAAAGAGACAGAAGAAGGGACATAGCTAAGTAAATAGGGTTATGCACGGGAACATTAAGTAGATTTAGTTAGCAGAGTGAATTGCATCTGCAGGACTCCGATCACACGCGGCTAATCTCCTCTACACCACTGTGGTGAAGTTACACAGAAGTACCTAGTCACTTGAGAGCAGCGATAATTCCAGATACTGGAACCATTAACTACAGTCTCAAAGAGCACAAGAAAGAAGCTATCTCATTCAGTAGAAGAAGAAACTACTGGCTTAGGCAAAGAGCATCAATGTGTACATAGCTTACAGATATAAGTAACGCTGACTACATCAATAACTTCAAAGGAAGCTGAGTAACTTCGTCTTTAGACCTGAAAAGTCACAGGTAAGTAGGCGGATATCTACATTGTCAAAGAGTGGGCTTGCCGTATTCTTCCACGTCGTAATATACAGCCCCTTGTCACAAATCTATCTTGCGGTACCGCGAGATCGTTGACTTCCAACGCTTATCCCTCCATAGCATCACCAGCCCATCGATGGTCTCATCCCGTTACTGAGGCATTGCGTATCTCGCATCTTGTCTTCAGCTTCTACATTCTCTTCTTTGCCTCAGCCTTAGAATAGCGCTCCACTCCAGCCTGGTGCCTATGTGACCTAAAAGTCGTGCCTAATAAACTCTAATGTGAGAGAATGTTCAGTATGATGGCTCTCAAACTCAGCTATTAACGATAAATCTTCTGACAGCTGTAAAACCGCTTCAGAAGTATTGTTAGTATTGTTTGTATATTGCGCAGTATCCAACAAGTCTGCTTTCTCTAGCAGCTTAACCAACGATGCGTCTGGTGCTACCTCTACTATAGCAAATTGAGGGCTGTCAATTTCTCTCAGAGGAATCTTGATCTGGCCTTTTTGTAGCATTGGAGAGTTTCGAGAGTGAGATCGCATAGCAAACCGGAACTTGTTTTCCACGTCTTTAATAGTTTTTGAGCGAAAAAGGATATCTTCATCGAAATCAATGTCGAGGCGCTCCTCTATTTCGCAATGGATAGCAATGGCTGAGAGTGAGTCGAAATTCAGCTCCCGTATAGTAGTCGTACTGTTGATTTTGGACTTGTCTAAACGGAGTTGGACGGCAAAAGACTCGATTATCTTTTCTCTGACCTCGGAGCTGTTCAAGGGAAGAGGAACATGCTCATTTGAGTCTAGGCTGTCGGAAATTGAGTTCAGGCTGTCGGAAATTGAATCCTCTTGGCTCAATGAATCTGGCGTTACAGGGTCGTCTTGGCTCGAATTGAGTCTGCATTTGACGACAACCAAGTAGCCAGGTAATTGGAGATTTGATGCCATATGTACTATCAAGAAACTTGTATCAAGTTGGTTGCACAGCGTCAGGTGTAATAAGGAATTGAGAGATCTCTCCGGGGGAAACATGCCTGCGATAAAGTAGTCGGGAGGCGGAGATTTGAATGCCAGACGGCAGTTCAACCGAGGCCGAACCAAGTCTCCATGCCGGTGGAAACTTGCTATATATATTGTCATCCTCTTGCTTGCGGCAATCTCATTTTCTTCTACCCAATGAGGGATTCGATTACACAGCCGATAATACTCGTCCGGCTTGGGTTTCGCTCCATCTGCCCGCGATGTGCATCGAGCGAGTGGTACAGCAAGTAGACGAGTCGTGACACCCTTTGTGGCCTTCGCTGCCAGAGTGCAGTTTAAAACGCAATAGACTATATCTCCATCGTCAAAGTCTCCATAAACTGGAAGATCGAGTCGAAGTCCTCTCTGAGACATCGAAAAGCCATCTCCAGGGGCTGCCGCACCTCTTGATACCATCTCTCCACAGTCGAGAAAATCCAAGGGCGATTGAGCCAGGGCTGTAGAGACTCTCCACAAGAATCTGTCGTCACGACAGAAGCCCCATGCCAAGATGGACTGATCGTCGGACTTTTTGATGATCTCTTCCTGGAGGCGTTGGAAAGCCTTGTGCCCTTCGCCGTATAACAACGGCATGTTGACGTCAAAGATGCCCAAGAGACAGTATGCGATGTCTTCCTCTCTGGTCGTAGTGCGATTCGACGCCCACGACATCCTCTGTGCGATGCTGATAAAATCCATGGCCCGGCGTGCATCGATGACAGAGTCAACCAGCACCTTCTGGGAGATGCCAGTTGCCGTAGTAATTTGTTCCCGGAGAGAAATCTTGTCGCCAAACTCCAGCCAAAGAGAGTCAAAGAAACGGACCGACTGAGGAGCAAGAAGCTCTTGAAGTGTCCAACCTCTAGTGAACCATCGTGATCGGGCGTATTTTCTCAACGCCTTTTGTATCTCTTGAGGCCCTGCGTTCACGCTAGGGTAGGTCCAGTCGGATATATATACATAGCATTCGAGCGACATCTCGTACCATTTAAACATGGAGTTGATTGCCTCTTGAAGCTCCGCACTGCTTGACTTGTCGATGCAACATGTATCGATCCACACGAATTCGAAATTGTCTTCAATGGCTTGTTGGCAACATTTGATCACTTTAGACCAGCCTTTCTTGGACTCTCGGTAAGAATGCCCTTGTGTAATATCTTGGAAAGTAATTTCTTCGGCTTCCCATGTATGAGATAATATTGCATACGGGGGTATCGCATCACCAAAAAATTCGACAAGTTTTTGAGTCTTTGCACATAGTAGCCGCATGTTGTAGACTTTTGTTGTTGCGTTAAGTATGTCTTTTTTTCTTTTACTTTACTGAAGAGAGAAGCTTGTTCGAAATATTGCGCAAGGGTTGAGAAGGAAGCGAATACTATAACAACATGAAGTGGAGGCAATAATACTGTAACACAATTGGGCAGTAAGATTCTAGGCACCAATACCTAGGGCGCCAATAAACAAGGCAGTAGTAGAGGCTGTGTAATGTTGCAGGTAATAAACAGGCTGCTAGACTACAACCCAACATCTTAGGTACATATATAGTCGCAACTAAGAGCCGCATACCCTGGCTGGATATGGGTCAATCAGTATATCAGCACAAGGGCGATAGTTTCAAGTCGACTCTGGTTAGTTAAACATAGATATAGGCACTTAATTGGATATCTGACTCTTACTTCTTCATACTCGCTTCGAATGGTTGGATAGCTAGTTGATAACACAACAATTAGATTGAATTGGCCCAAGCCCATGGGTTAGGCGGGATAATCGGGCAATCCTGTCACACAAGCAGTCTACCACCATGGTAATAGCAGCAATACCGGAAAAATTAGGAATACTATCTGCTCGTAAAATAGTTTCACTCAACTGTATTGATGTTAAAAGCAAGTTTAGTACAAGGTAGTTTGTTTCTCTGTTCTTCCACAACAGGGTCACTTCAGTCTTGTATCTCAACGGATCCACGTAACACATCACTGACAAATTAAGAACTGATATAAAAGGAAGATGAACAAGAACAAACCAAGGTCGGATTTATGAACACCTGGACCATAAATCTCCAAGTCTTCAAAGCATCAAGTATTTCCGGCCGTTTTGGATACATTAGTAAACGGGCTGTTTACGTTTACGCCTACCTACTGCTGATACACGGCCCTATTGCTAATTTCTTATACCTTTTGCTATAATACCCAAGCGCTCCCTTCTTGTATCTGCTTTGATCGCGAATCTTAAACAACTATGTGTAAATTTGCCTTTGGTGGCGTAGAGGAAGTCTCTGTTGGCTGCCTATTTAACTGGCCCCATACCCTCTTCAGTGTTTTCCTTTCTATTTCCCATCTTGAATAACGACCCGTTATACCACCCTATTCTCCCACCATTCAGACAATCTTCCATTTTCTAAAACGACGATCAATTACTATGGACAAAACCCCCGGTATTTCTGACTCGGCCATCCTGGCCGACGTCACGGCTTTTCTTGCACAAGGGACTGAAAGCCAGAAGAAACAGCTGTGCAGATTCCTTAGAGCGCAATCAAGCTACATGCACTCGGCCCCTGATGCTATTCTTCCCGCAGAAGAACTTGCTGTCAAGCTTGGAATCATCGAAGAACTACGCAAAAATCAGGAAGAATTATTCTCTGAAAAGCAATTTCACTTTACCTACATTCAACTAGCGACGCTCTGCCTAACGCCGACCGAAACTCTTCAAGCGTTCCTTCACCCAAAGCAGTTTCTCTCCAGTGTTCTATATCCTGAGCATTGGTTAAATATTCGTATGGGTCCCTCACGGCATGTAATGAGTCATTCTAACAGTGGTTTAGTGATCCGATGGAAACACCCTGCAGATAGCATCGAAGATGGAAGAAAAGGGCTGGCTGTAATATCTAGTAGCTCTAGAGATGAGCGGGAAAAGGTAGGTTCACTTTCTGTCTCAACCTGTCAAATCTCAATATTTTACTAACCATTAAACCAGTGCAAGCTCCGAGACCAACGTACTTGCATTTTAACCAAGGCTGCGAACCCAGACGTGTGCCGTATCATGCCTTCTTCCGTTGCCGAAAACAAGGCAGAAATTTCCGCCTTTATAACACCGGTATTTTTGTCAGTTTTATTAGGACGGTCTGGATTTGAAATTGGCAGGATATTACTCAGGGGGACTCCAAATGCCTTTGAAGAAAGCTGGAACATGATTTGTTTGCACCCGCTCCTACGCATGTGGTGGTCGGAGTGTTTATTCGGCCTGAAGTGCCTGGGAGTCGACTCCAACGGTGAGCATTCCACCGTCAAGATACAGTTTCGCTGGATGCCTATGAACTCTGTCAGACCTCACCAGCTGGTCGAGCCTCCTTACGACAAAGCTACCAGCGCAATGCTGGAATCTATGGCGTCTGATGTGCAGGAAGGCTATTTTCACGGGCTGAAATCAGGGCAGATTTTTGAGGTTCAACTTCCTAGCGAGGAGGATGCCGAGAAGATGAAGGCAGCTTTGGACGTGCAATGGGTGGCTGTTAGACTTGCAGCCTTGTCTGGAGCTGCGAGATCTTGGGAATGGGGGCTCGGTAACGACTTGTATGATGATGGAGATGAGGACGAGGATGAAGAGTAGAAGCTCTCAAAGTCTGCATAGACACTATAGCTATCGCGGTACATGGTAGCATCGTGTAGCTCCAATATGTTTACTAGATGATAGTACCTCATTACAAAGTGTGAGAACATGGCAAATCTACGCAGGTATCTGCCAGTCTACCTGTCTACCTTTAAGTCGAAAGAACAAAATTTTGTTTTCTTGGAAATAAATAGTGCATCTAGAGCTGATCATCCCTTCAAACTACCTTGTGTACTCTCTGCTGCTCTACAAAGATATTACATGTGCTCTATTGACCTGCGTCAGTTCGGTGCCGTCCAAACATCTACAAATACGATATCGGCGGACGGTCTAGCTGCTTGCTTATGGCTGAGGAAACACTCGTTTTTAATCCAGCGTTGTATCGTCAATGAGTAGCCGTTTCTCTTGTTAGAGGTCTTCGTGTCCGTCACATACAAGCAACTGCGAGCCCCCTCATGAGTATCCCCGTGTGCTTGGTGATTCGCCCAAAGAGTGAAATCAATGTGACAAGTCTCTTGAACACAAATCTAGAGCGTTATGATGCGGCTCCTATAGTTGATGACTCTATCGATGTACCATATACTGTATGAGCACCTGTATATCATCAATAGATCCGGGTTTGCAGTCACTCGAGGCGAGAATTGATATAAGCGATGAATGCACAGTCATGAAAAGATACACAAAGTCAAATTCACCATTGCTCCATTATGCCAATCCATTTCCATGCCTACCTACCATAAAGCCTTTTCTCTCATCCTATACATTCGTATACATGCTTAATTCTAATATGCTATAGCCGTTCTATCCTAAAAACTCCGCCAATTCCCATTACACCATGATTATATAAATTCAGTCCGATTTCGGTTGGTTATTCATCCCCGTTGTTACACTGCCACCCTATCAGGAGGGTTAAGCTTTCAAATGCCTCGCAAACCATGCATCAAAAAGATGGAAAAGACAGAAAATGACGGAGCCGTTTCTAGTATCACGAACCCCGTCTCAAGGAAAACCCCCTCAATTCTTGATGTCCCAGCATAAAGGCTAACACGGAAGCACCATGTTGAAACACGTCGCTCTCGTTCGTCCATAGCTGCCATCCAGTCCAACAAATGGCACTTAGCTCAAGCACACTCGTCATGGAAGCGACACACATGGCCAGTCTGGACAAGTCAGCGCCACCACGTAAGATCTGGTGGGTAGCACCTCCAACGCTGCGGATGGCGATAATGCCAGCAATAGCTAGGATAGCGAGTCGTGCTTCTCTAGCATAAGGAGTCGTGATGAATTGGGGAATGAACCAAGAAGGAAGGATGGCCATCAAAAAGTAAAGGTCGTACTTGTGCGAGGTCTGCGAACTAGAGAGGATAGGGATCTCAACTTGATGAATATCTTCATTCACAACGGTTTTCTCAGAGTCGGATTCGTCGTCGATAACGCTGGCAAAACTGAAGCTCTGTCCAAGGGCATCTGCCAGGGCATCCGTTTCGTCAGGACCCTCAGGTGCGAAGAAGCTGGGGCTCTTGAAATCCACACTGCTGGCTCTCGGCATTTCTTCTCGCCTGTCATCCATATGGCCCATTCCGAAGCTGAAACTGCCCTCTTCCTTCCTTGGCTCAACTGAAAACGCTCTCTTAAACAGAGGAGCACCGGGGGGATTACGAAATCGCTGTGCTGGGTTCACCGGCGCAGGCGGTACCTTGTACCAGAATGGTCCAGCATCAGGCTGAGTAGGGGATTGGCCAAATGGACGCGCGCCAAGCTTGGACACAGGAGGGTCTTGAAATGCCCGATATTGAGATTTTTGAGCATGCTTCGGTAGAGGGGACCAATCCATTGCATCAGCATCCTGTGTGCGAAGGCCCTTTTGAGGCGACTTGTCTGATATGCTGAAGCCGGCAAAAGAAAGTTCATCTTGAGCTGGTTGGAATGGTTGTTTGCTGAGTCGGGAAGGCGGCAATGGGTTCATTGGCCGCTGAGGTGTGGGATATTTGATAGGCGTTGGGGTTTTGACTGGCGACGGGTTTGCCGATTCGAGGGCTTCAGTCAGAGCCTCAGCAAGAGTCTTTGGTTCTCTTATTTTCCTTCTCGGCGCCGGTGAAGGCTTCTGGTTTGCGATTGTCGTCCTCTTGGTTACCTTAAATAGCGGCGTGGTATCGACTTTGATAGACCCCCGAGCAAGATAGTAGATCTGAAGTTTTGGTCAGCGATAAACGGTTGAGATGAGGTGAGAAAGCAAAGAAAACAAATCCGGATATACTAGTACTCACCAGTCCCATAATAGAAACCATTGCAAAATGCGCACTCAGCTGTGCCCCAGTGGACTGGGCCTGGCCTCCTTGCATATGGAGAACAGAGCGGAAAATGTGTCGAAAGAAGATGATGAGGCCTTGAAAGCAATACCACTGCGCGAATCCAAAGAGGTGCCGTGTAAACCCACGAACAAGCTGCACAATGTACGGATTCCACCAAGCAGAGAGAAATCCTACTCTAATGCTCCATCCAATTAGCGTCTCAGCAGCGGGCAGGAAAGCCCGTAACCAGTTCAACCATGCAACAATCATCTGCTTTGTCGTGCCCTGATCGTCCGGATCATACATTCCGTTCTCCTCACGCTTGTCTAGAACGGCTGAGGCGCTCACCAAGTGCCAGACAATCTGAATGATAAAGCCCCCCCACCACAGCCATCGTCCTATGGTGTTTGCCACATCAAGGTAAGTCATCCTCTTAGGAACTCTTCTGCCTCTACTCTTTTCCAACATCCGTCTCAAATGGTCGGTTTTTGCAGTGTAGCCAGCCTGCTCCAGGCGTTCGTCAACTTTCTTCTTGCAGTCCGCACATTCTTGAGGATAGCGCTTCTCCAGGTCTCTACGGTAGCGATAGTATTTGTGCTCGCGTTCGGCGTATTCTGGATGAGAGGGGTCGTCGGGGAAATACTGTGCCAATGATCTGGTAAATAGGCGTTGGTTCTTTAGGCAATTCTCGCAGAAAACACTTTCCGTAGGTGAAAGTGTTTGAGATGGCAATTGTTTGACGAATCGCTTTGGTGTGGAAGATTCGAGGGCTGGAGGGTCGGTGACATCGCCATACTAGATACTTCTGTCAGCATCGATACTATTCAAAGATAAATGAAGATAATGGTTTGCGTTAAGTATAGTTGAGGAATGTGTCACGAACCTCGTCCAGATAGTTTCTCGCCTCACAATATGTGCAAAGAAAGTCGCGTATGTGGCCATCGTATCTGATGGATGACCGCTTCCCGCAGTAGAAGCAGGTCAGCAGCCTCCCCCTCAGGCGCACCATGGTTTGCCCTGTTGTTGCCGCTCAGTCGTTCGTAGGTAGTCGCGATATATCCAGGAGGCTGTATGATGACGGCTGGCGCGATGAGGCGGCGATGGGATTGGCAGAGCTGCAGCAGAATCAAATGCAGGGCGGCGATTTAATGCTGCAGCTTTGGTCTGGAGTTTCTAGAAAGTTGGCGATTCTGCCAGGCGGTCAGCACCACAATTTATGCCATAAACACGCTAGCAGTCGCAGATTCCAGCGGCCCATCGGCATCACTAGTGCCCTAAACGACCTGAACTGGGCTGCTGTACCCCAAAAGCCCCGCTGAATACCATTGGCTCCAATGAGTTTAGGTGGGTGAGTTGTCAACGTCACTTCAGTGACAGCTTCAGATGATACTCGACTCTCCATCTATCATCCACATATTCGCTATTATTTTGACGAACCATCAAACTTACATCCACAAGCATTGGCACTTGTTCTGTAGGCTCTTTGACTTGCATATTCTAGTTTTAAGTCTCGACGCCGAATAATGCCATCAATATGGCATCTTTAGCACCTGCATTACCGATTTCCTCAACGTCCTCAACCGCCTCTCTCCCATATCATCTCACCATCCGGTTTTCAAATTCCCTCCCAGATCTGGACCTAGATGTTCCGTCTCCGCAAACCACAACAATTCTATCTCTGAAAAATCTAATACGAGAGCGCCTTGCGTCCCGCAATCGCCTTCGCTTCATCTACCAGGGTCGCCTGCTCCCCGATTCCTCAGCCCTCAGTTCCAGCATCAAGCCGCCTCCTCCCCCGTCTTCATCCCCATCAACTCATGACAGCGACTCCAAGAGCAAATCCAAAGGAAAGGGAAAAGCTGTGGACGATGGTGTGGTTCCTGTAAGGATATACATCAACTGCTCTATTGGCGATGAGCTCTCGCCCCAAGAACTCGCCGATGAGCAGGCTGCTGCGGCCAACCCCCCTGATGAATCATCGAGCGCTGCCTCATCCCATCCAAATGGCAATCTTTCATCATGGACTCGACCTCGTCCACGTGGTTTCGACCGTCTCCTCCAGACAGGCTTCACGCAGTCGGAAATCGAGACGTTACGCACACAGTTTGCCTCCATTCGCACAGAAGGCTTTGCGCCGGATGCCATGCCCTCACCAGACACTCTGCGCAACATGGAGGACGAATGGATCGACAGCAATGCTGGTGGTATCCCTTCGTCCAATGCTGCTACAGAAGACGATCTCAACGGCATGTCTAACATGCTGGACGTTATGATTCGCGGCATGATGGTGGGATTCTTCTTTCCCTTGGGTAGTTTGGCCTGGTTATTGCGCTCAGATGTGTGGAGTGAAAAATGGCAGGTCTTTGTAGGCTCTGGAGTAGCACTAAGTCTATTGGTGGGAGTCGTCATGAGCATTACCAACATTTACTACTAAGGGAGGAGAATATCTGGGATTTCCTTTGCTTCTCCATGAGTAAGCGATTCTTTTTCTTACGAAATTCAATCTCCTACATTTGATATCTTTCTTGTAACGCTCGACCAATCATTATATACCCACTTGATAGGTATTCTATCAGGGCTCTATGTGTTTAGACAGTCTTTATCATCTCCGCGATACATGTTATGTTGCTCAAGAGCTTGAAAAATAAGCTCAAATTAGCACGTGAAAGTGAAACATTTGACACATGCCATCAGGCACCAAGGCAAGAACAACCAACCTAAGATTATCTTATCTTCAACAAAAAGAAATCATTATCTAAAGTATTGCTAAGGAAGGCACGCAAGAAATTACTTCTACTTCTACTTTCTTTCTCATAGCATCATTTTAACTCCTTCTATCGCTTCAAATCTTCTCCTTTACTTCAGTCTCCTGCGGAACAGCTGCCTCTTCATCGGACGGATGCTCTGTAGATTCAGACACTTCCTGTGAGTTCGCCGCCTCTCTCGCGCGCAGTACCTTAGTTCTCAACTCCCAGCCACCAGACCAACCGATCCAGCCCGTCTCATGTGGTCCTCGAATAAGAACAAGCAGCAGGCCGCCGCCGATGAGGCCGATGGACAGAGAGCCGCTCCTAATCCATCCGCCGCTTGCGTACAGCTTGTTTCCTACAGCCGTTCCAAACAGCTGGCCACAGAAAGTGAAAACCATATAAACAGAGTTGACTGAGTTCTGAGCAGTCGGCTCCACATTTGCGAATGCCATCCGGTTGGAAACAGTTACAATATTCATGCCCAAGTCTCCGATACTCGCCCAGATGACAGGTCCGGCCAAGGAGAAGGTACCGGTAAAAGTTCCGGTACACACTGCCGCGAGCAGTATAATATGCCCTATGATCAAGGTGCCGCTCGGATGCAGACGTGTCATAACCAGTCGTGAAAAGATTGGGCTAAAGAGAACCGGCGACATGCCCACCAGGGCGAAAAGACCAATAACAAGAGTCGATAGATGGAAGGGCGGCCCCGCGAGTTGAAACGTCAAGGTAGTCCAGAACGAAGTAAACATTCCCATGAGCAAAAAGGAAATGAGCGCCGACTGCGTTAGCACGGGTTGCTGGAAAGGCAGCTTTACCATCTTTACCAGGATACTGGGATAAGACGCGCCTGGTCGCAACACAGGAAAATCTGGCAGCAGCAAGAAGGCGATAAGGACAATTGCAAGCTGCAAGCCAAATGACATCCAGTAGATGTTTCGCCAGTTTGTGTATTCCGTCACAATACCTGAGAGCAATCGAGCTACCAGAATTCCAAAGACGAGCCCAGACATGACGATGGCGGTCATGGTGGGTCGGTGTCGAGCCGGGGCATAGCGCACAGTCAGAGGAAACATGAGTTGCGGTGTGACGGTGAAGAGACCGACGACATAGGACAAGCCGAGGAAGGACTCGAAAGTTTTCGTCAAAGTACAGCCAAGCCACTGTCATTCAAATTGTTAATCGCAAAGATTTCATGAAACAGAAAGGCAATCAATATCCCATCAACTTACAAACAACGATGTCACGAAAACCAAGCTGATGATCATCGGCCGCCGGCGCACAATATCGCCAACGGGGACGATGAAGAGCAAACCAGTGGCATAGCCAGCCTGCAACACTGTTGGAACCAGCGAAGCCCGCTCATCCGTAATGCCGAAATCTTCCGCTATGATGTGAAGAATTGGATGTGTATAGTAGAGGTTTGCGACACTAAAGGCTGCCACCTAGAATTGTCTATCAGCATCGCCATCGCAAAGGTCAAGGGGGTGTTCATCATACAAATCCGAAAATACAAGTCAGAGGCCATGACATTTCGAAGTTCTGTTCTGGATTCCATCTCAACCACGGCGGTGTCCAGAGGATCTTGGAAAGGATCTTGGAGAGGCCAGTTGGAGCCTTTTCGCCCGTGGTGTCTTCTCCAGTCGCTGCCATCGCTATCGATTCCGGCCGGTGGTCTTTGTCTTTCCAATCGTCTCTTCTCCTGCGAAGAAAGCGGCGATCTCAGCGACTTGGGCTCTTCAACGCCCTCTCTCTCCTCCTTTATAAATGACCGAATGCGCGAACAAAACACACCGACGAATTTTTTGGATGTTGACGGCAACGTTGACGGCAACGAACTGCCGTTCTTTACCCAATCAATGGAGTCGTGAGGGGCTTAACATCCAGCAGCTTATCTCCGTCAGACCCTTCGGCCATTGCTATGCTCCTGACAAATGGCTAATTTGTCAGCGCGGGCAAGTTTCCCATATGTTTGAGAGAACTCTATCAGCTCAACTTTAACAACATTTTCTCGTCAATGACAAGTTATGAGTTGCAAAGCTTCAAAAAGGCTCAAAATAGGTCTTCTTTTGATCAAATTTATGCCCATTGTCCCGTTTTGGAAATATTGAATGGCCAATCAAATGCAGCGGGTGAGACCAGCGGCCCGTGCAGTCGCCACATTATCTCCACTAAGGCGTGATTGGCCTCGTTTTGACTAATCCAATACGTCCTGATGAGGCTTCAGCCGTACTAATAGAGGAGCTTGGTTAGGAGAAAGAGCTCAAGATATCGAATTAAGTCCGATATAAGCTGCTCATTATGAGCGATCGAGGCTGAATCTGCCGTGTGATCTGCCGTATGATCGTTTTTCGGCAGACAAAGCTACGAACTCTGTTATAAATGGTCAGCAATGGTATGATGTCGGTTCTATTCTTATCTTACACGGCATCTGACTTTGCCGTGGTGAGAAAGCCAAGAATACCGTCCTAGCAACATATAAAAGCTATGTTTTGCCCACCATTCCACACTGCCCAATTCGCAACTACGAAAGAATGCATCGACGACGTCTTGATGCTGTAGTGACACTACCTCCATGCGAGATGATACTTACGCGCGAGACCAACTCCTCGGAAGATTACCCTATACACCCACGATATCGACGTTCATTTCAATGAACATTCGTCAATAAAAACAAACAAACAAACAAACAAACATTTCATGAATAGTGTTAGGGGTGTTCTTGGTTAAGTACTTTCGACATTACGTCTTATGGGACTTGTATAACAGATGCTTGCTGAGGCAGTCTGAGGTGTAAAAGTCTGAGCTGTTTGAAACATCTAAGCATTGAACGGACATATTATTTCATAACCTGCAGTCCTGATGATAAGATGACAAAGTCTTGCTCTACAGCGGCTAAAAGCTATGTCAGCCGGGGGTTCCTTATCGCTGTTATCATGGCAAGGGTCCCACAAGGAGTAATTGAATGCCGTTTGACAGGTTTCTCTTGCGCAATCACTTTCCCAACAGCTGAAACGTACTTGATACGTAACGGTACCAACAGACCGTTCAATAAGTTCCGCGCCCTACGGAGAAGAGCGAGTCTCCAGCAAATCTTAAAAAAAGCAAGGAGATGAGCAGCAGGGATAATACATTGAGGCTACCCCAGCGAACCGAGTCAAGGATCGGAGCAACGTACCCTTTCATTGACCGTGGTGAGACTCCACTGGTCTGTGCCCGATCTTCACCTGTAACACATATTAAAATCAACACGAGCCTGCAACTGACCGCCTCAAGATCATCAATCAACTCCTATGACTACTCCATATTCCATACTTGGATGGCTTTCTTCTGAGGCACATGTCTGCTCTAGAAGGCACACCCTTGTCCAGTCCTGGTTTCAATATCCGGCAGTCGGGCGTTACTAAGGAGTATCATGATGAACTATTGGTTCATCACGTGAATCAGTAGTCGACTCCTTATCTGCCGTGCCATATTCCTTGACCATTTGGTCTCCTAAGTGAAAGGCTATTGTTTCCAAGAGACAATAGTGTGTAACGACACGGGATTCAGTTCTCGTCAAGTCCGTACGGAACTCAACCCTAAAGGTAATCTTGATGCTACAGTCTTACCCGTAGAATGGTACCAGATTAACGGTGTCTTGTGATACGATGGTTTCTTGAAGATCATGAACAATTCTGGCCATTGTCGCCACGTGCCGAGCGAGGAGCCATAGTCAGCTCGACGGGGTCATTTTCTCTCCATCCAGATGCCGGCGGAACCGAACTCGTTAACGAGCTGAGATTCCTACTCAAGACAAGAGGCTCCACGATGAATTGGTCTCGTGGGCTACTATGAAATATGGACCAACCCTCAACATCTATCCAGAGGAGCAAAAGTGTCCTCCTTCTAGGTCATGCTCCGAACCCCGTTCCAGGAACTCGGGCCAAGCAGGATGAAGGCTCTGGGCAAATCAGGCTGTCTTTTTGCAAAACGTTGCGGTCTGTTCTGATGTATCACATCTTTACCTGGCCAATTTCTTGCAGTAGCTTGTCTAGAATGCAGGCTCTCTGATGCTAGCACAATCGAGACTGTTACGCATGACTCGGCCGCTGGAGCCCGCTACAATGGAGAAAATTACAGTTTTATGAGAGCCAGGGTCACGGAGCTGTCAAGGCCAACATCTCACAGCTTGTTGGCCACTCGGCCGCACCAAGAAGCCGGTCCCATCCCACTCATTCTCCGCCGTCCACGGAGAGGCGATTCCCGCTTCGACATAACCTTCTCGACCTAAGGCTGTCTCCGGAACAAGGCCCCTCCGGCTTAGTCCCCTCCCCCCCGCGCTATATACGTGTATACTCGAGGGGGGGACCTCACCGCGCGCACGGGTGCGCTCAGCTTTTGATCGGCCAAGGACATAGACGAGACAAACGGTCTCTGGGGTACGTCTTGCATTTTGCGAAGAACCCAGCGGTGAATTGCTGTTTTGGAGCAGTCCGCGTAGAATATTCCCAATTTGTCAACCCCAGAGAGGATTCCGGAACTTACAAGGCTTTGGGGGGGGGGGGGGGGGGGGGCTTTACCACCCAACCAAAAAAACAATAATAAAAAACAAAAAAAACCGGGTTTAGAAAGACAAATATAAACAAAAAAGAATTTGCCGGGGAAA